>NW_010123060.1:1413-79884 GCF_000699245.1 Pterocles gutturalis
TGTCTTGGGAGATGTGTTGGCAACAGATGGGATCTCAAGAGCATTGTTTCACTGTTATGCTGATTGTTAAAATGCAGTTCATTTCGTTCCTTCTTTTTTTTTCTTTTTTTTTTTCTTTTTTTTTTTTTTTCTTTCCTGCAGGGGTGAGAGGGACTGTGGAAAACATGGGGGAAAGTGAAGGAAGCTAGAGAGAAAAAGAGAAAAGAAAATGAAATTTGAAGGAAACAGTGGGATGAGAATCCCAAGAGAAGCATTGAAAAATACGGGAGAATTGAGAGCAGTAAGTCTGGGTGGAGAATCCTGGCAAATGTTCAGCACATGCAGGGTACTGTAATGGCAAAAAGGGAAGAAATAAGAAAAACATACTGCTTTGAGTTCTGTGGTGGTTTTTCCCCCTTTTTCTTCTGCTTTATCTAATGGAGCTAGGGATCAATTGATATGGGGTAGTAGAAAACATACTGTGCAACTATGTTAATGGAACTCATGCAATAGTGCAAGATACAGCACTTCCAGAAAGTGGCAGCTGTCTTGGTCTTCCATGAAGTTGGACAGACATGGTACCATGTGCAGCTCAGCAAAACAAAATTTTGGTTAAAAACCTTTGTTTTCATTCTTCTTTGGGAATTTTATTTAAGGACGTCCTGGGAGGATATTTGGAGATTCTATTGTTGTTCAGAGTATGGCATGCTGCCCACATCTATGTGAGGTTTTTCAGCAAAACCTTAACGCTTCCAAACAGATGTTTTAAAAAAATTACTTTTCTGAAATGCAATATGCACAGGTCTGAATATATTTTTGTTACAAAAGTCAAACAGATTGACATGTTTAACAAGGAAAATAGTGCTTTGAACCTAACATGAGAGGTAATCAAGAGCATTAGTTTAAAAATCCTGTCAACCTCTCTTTCTTGGTTGTGCCTATAAGCCATGTGAGGAGAGCCCTTTCCCTCTCTTATCCACAGGAAAAGTCAAGAGTAATTTTGCATCAGACAACATGAAAAGAGATAATACCTGAGCTAACATGAAGGTGGCCTCACTGTTTCGAACTGTGTCAGTTGCACAGGAAATTATGGTGGTGATTTCTCAGTATGGGAAATAATTTGAGGACACACTCGAATGCGATCTCTCCTTCACTGTTGAGTTGATTTTCTGTTTTTTAGACTCCAGATAACCATTCAAGACGTATTGATAACTTCTCTTTTTGGCTCTTCCAAACCCATTCTCTAATTTGAATATCTGGCAACTGGGGGATCTGAATATGAGCATTACCAGAAGTCTAGTGTTGTTCCCCTATCCAGAGAAGGGAGTTCTGTACAAGACATACCAGGTGACTGAACAAGTACAATGAAAGATGTGAAAAATCATTACGCTGAACAAGCATTCAGTCTATCTCCTTGCCCAAAGGAGTGATGCAGTCGTTCCTAACAGGTGTTTGTTTAACTATTCTTAAAGATGTCCAGCGATGAAGACACTACAGGTTTTCAGGTGATCTAGTCCAGTACAATATTTTAAAATTGTAACGATTTTTCCTAATGCCTAATCTGAATTTCCACCACCACGATTTAAATTTAAGGAGGTCAGACTCTTCCACTCCTTTTTGTATAGGCTTTTCGTGTTCCGAGGTTGTTACTGTTCCTAGTTTTCCCACTGCCATAATTTTCTAGTGTGTTTTCACTGGGCTGTATACCTCTAGTTCATTGAGCGTTTCTGTGAGCATGCTTTCAGAATCAGTGGTCAGCCTCATTATTTTCTTTTTGCTATCTCCAGCCTGTAACTGTACTCTGTAAATATGTTGTCTTGCTTGTGCTTCTGTTTCTGCACTGTTGTGTTTACTTTTTTTTTTTTTTTTTTTGCAACAGCGTGGCATGGCTGAGTCCTATTCAGTTTGTGATCCACAATAAACCCCAGATACTGTTCTGCAAGTTTTCATTTGTCCGTTGTGTCCACATCTGCTTTAGCTATGCCATATTTTGGACACCATCTGAAGTACCAGTTCCATTCTGATCTTTTCAACAGAGTTCATTCATTTTTTTTGAAAACTTCAAAAGTATTTTTGTGGTCAGGAATATCTTGATTCATACCTGACTCCTTTCCTGACTTTCCCTCTCTGTTTTTTGCATCCTGAGGCCACCAGTGCTTAATGATTACAAATGAAGTTAAAATATTTGGAACAGAACCCAAGAAGAGGCTTATTAAGTACCTTGAATTTTATCAGTCTCCTTAAGGGATTTTATGGTGACGTGCCTGAGGACTACTGAGAATAAAGGACCACATTTGTTAGTTCTTAGTGCTTAAAATAGGCCACAGTTATTAACCTACTCTAATTGTTTTCTCAGCTGATTGCTGCTGGATTTTTTTTAATCTTTACAGGTTGGACTGAAATAGTTTTGAAATAGGTGCTCAGGAATGTGTCATTCTGAGAGAGGCACACTCGATGGAAGTACACCCCCTTGCTTGTTTCTGTCACAGTTTCAGAAAACTCTCTTCATCCCCTGTGACAGGGTTTTGTAACTCCTTGTTTCATTTCCAGTTGGCCATCTTAAACTGTTCAACAACTTCTAATAAATATCCTACTTCGGTTTATGCTTTGAAGACAGGAGTCAATCAGTGCTGTAATAACTGTCAGTCATTGCTAACCAGTGAACAGGATTTCAGGGGAAATCATGAGGACAAGGACTAATGGGTTCTCTGCCATAGTTGCAAGTCTTCTGCCTGGAGCTTGCGTGGTGCTTGGAAGAATGTGACACGCACTGGCGGCTGGTCAGCTCGGGGGTACTCCTCTGTGATCTCGACAAGGAAAAGCCTTTTTAGTAGGGGAAGGGAATTGCTACAGACATTCTCTTGCTTGCTCTTCTCTATTGTTTAGGGGGAAAATGTTGTTTGACAGTAGTAAATCGTGCTGAAAGTCTTTTCAATGCTTGTCAGTTTAATGGATAGCCATCCCTCAGACACAGTGCCACTGTGTCCTGTTGCCCAGTGTGAACAAACCTTATGGTTAATTATCTTATGAGTGTCTTTCAACGTTACCAGCCACAGTGCATCCATCCTGAAGCTTGGGAGTAGCTTCTGTGACTGAACTAGCACTGGGATGATTCTGTAATTTTTGTAAGGTCTGAAGTTCTTGAAGTTCTGAATAACATAGATGATGGTGATAGGTGGTACTTCTTCCATGAGCCCCATCCTGGTGTATCTGTAGTCTGCAATTAGCAGTTAGGGTCATCTCTGCACTGTCTTACATTAGCAGGTTGTAACACTTCAGGAAGATGTTTCTGAAGATTTTAAAACACTGGTTTTGAGCATTATGCTGTGCTGCTGCTGTTTGGCACAATGACTGCTGTTGCATTGTGTAGGCATGTGGCTTTCCTTTACTAGCTCCTAGCTCACTTTACTGTTTGAACTTCAGCTGCAGCTGAAATGCAAAGGGTAGCATTTTAGCAAAGTGTTTGCAGTGATATTTGGAGAATGTGAAGTTGAAACAGAGATGACCTCAGAGGCCAAGGAGCTCTGGAGTCCTACCTAGTGATCGAGGTCACCTTTGCTGTAAGAATGTAACAGTTCTGGCAGCTCTTGAGACTGAGAGAGCTTAATTAATGCCAGTGAAGAAACTGAATGGGAGCAGGAAGAGAACTAGAGAAGACAAAGATACTCTGTATTAGCTGAACATCTCCTGATCTCATCACCATCTACACATGATCTGTAAATGGTGTGAATATCATGAATGTCTTTCACATACCCACCATACTGTCTCACCATGATAAATGGTGGGTATGTGAAAGACCAACCCAGCAAAGAGTGAACATCAACTAACTTTTATCTATATGTACAGAGGTGGCTTCCATCACTGTGGATGGAACAGCCTGTGGAATTCTTACATTTCTAAACAGTAAACATAATAGTATACACAATATTCCCTGTTTCTTCCTGACTGACCTCTCATTACTTGGTTTGAGTCATTTCACTTCTCGATATCTCTTTTACTTCAACTTCCTGCTCATCTTATCCATTAAGCTTTACGTTTTTAAAACAGGAACTTTCTCTTCCTGTGCATATTTATCTTGTACCTAACACAACGGCCTCAATCTTCCTTGAGGTCTCTCGGTGATACCAGAATACAAATAACAATAGCAGGAGCAGCAGAAGCAATAACAAAGTAGGTGGTTTAACCTTTGATGGTCTTTTCCTGAGACATCTTGAGACACTGGAATGTAGTCACTTATTCATTTATTTATTTTTCTTTCTGTGGTGACTTTGAGTTGGCATATTGTCATACTGCAATGACAAGTCACCAGCAGTCCATGCATTGGCTGGCTCTTTCAGTCACTGATCATTTTTTATTCCATTTAATTGCCTTTCATTTGCAGTTGTTATTTTAAAGGTGACCCCTAACCCTGCTCAGGGAAAAAAATAATGGATAGATTGAGGTCTGAGGCTTTCTTAGTATTACTACTCAGAGCAAGAGAATATTAACAAGGGCTGGTACTTGTGCTCATCTGCACCTGCATGGAAGAAAAACTTGAAGGCTAGGGTGTGGCAGTGGTGGGTGTATTTTTTTTCCTGCTCTTCCCCCCCACCCTTCTCCAGCTGGTCCCTCATCCTGCTTCTCTCTTGTATTTCAGTTTCTCCTGTACTCATTTCTGTTGTGTGGAATTTGAGGTTTCTAAATACACATTCCCTACCCCCAGCCCGCACGCTCCCCATGGACCCCGCTTCCTCTCGCACATTCCACGCTGGAGCGTACCACTCCGCAAAGTGGGCTTAGGGAAGAGTCCATCCGAAGCCTCTCTGTCCCAGGCTTGTTCCGTCATCGTCTTCACCCTGCGAGACCACTTTCACTAGTGAAAATGCGAAGATAACAGTTCTCATGGCACTGTGAATTAGAAATTCCTGAAATATTTCCAACATCAGCCAGCAGAAAAGCAGGGTGATAGAAAACAAATGGTGACAGGAAGGCAACAGGGATACAGGGAAGGGAAATTTAGGGCTGTATAGGCTAAGGCAAAAAAAGAGAGAGAAAGAGACAATAAAGCCAGGAGACAGGAAAAAAAAAAAAGCTGAAAGAGATGAAAAGCTGAGAAAATGTGAGGGCAAATCAAAGAATGAAAAAATGAACCATGCAGGCTGTAAAATGAAAGAGAATGAAATTAAGTGCATGGAACAAATACTCAGATAGTGATCAAGGATAGAGAGCAGATGCTGAATATGAGTGAGAGCCAGAAACACAACAGGGATTAAAAAAATCTGTCAGAAGATTTGGGTAGATTCTCATTCGGTTCGTATTTGGTTTGATTTGAGTAACCCATCCCTCATTTTCATTTCGGCTTGTCCACTGGGAATCTGGTGTATCCCACAGCAGATTATTTTATTGAGGGCTGTTGCTGGTGTTTTACTTCTTACTGTTTTTTTAATCACTACTAATTGGGCCTGTCATCCAGGTGGGTCCAGGATATAAGCATTGTGACCTTTGCGGGAGAGGGTTTCTTCTACCGCTTAATGTGTTTATGTTTGAACATCTATGCTCAAACACCCGGTCATCCAAACCTACCCATATCTAGGAGTACACTCTGTTTCTGGAAAGTCTCGTGTTGCTGAGTATTGTACCGTCACTCCCGATACCCACCCTGCGAGGGGGGAAACCCACAGGAAAAAGACTCAGTGTGCTGATGTGTAACTTCTGCATTAGGAAAGGCTGTTATGTAGCAGTTCAGAGCAGCACAATGAGCAGCAGAAAGAAACAGGCAGAAAGGAACCAAGCCAAATACAAAGGGTTATCCCTCATAAAGTATTAAAGACAGATACCATATAAAACTTCCTTTATGAGCTGCTCCCAGTTACAAACCATCTCTAGATTGGCAGCAGCACCTTTACCATACTGCTTTTAATAGAAGCTGTCTTCCTTTGGTACTGTACTTTTCCATACGAGCTTGAGGGGAAAGTCATTTAGTTTAATAGCAGCCACCCTCATTTTGAAGCAGGCCTTGATTTAAAGGCGGAAGTAATTAAATGTAATGAAGCCCTTGGCTTCTGCACTAGGATCAGAGCCATGTTATTCACAGCCATACTTACATGTCCTTCTTGCTAATGTGTCACTAGTCTGTTTTTTCCAATCACTGTGGCCTGTGTTTTTAATTCCTTCTTGTCAGACCGTGGTACAGTATCTGTGAAGGTTAACAGCTTTACAGTAATGGTCTGAAAATGGAGGGAAGGCTCATCTCGGGACTGGGTGTTTCTGAGATGTGTGCTTATGGTCTAAGCACGGCTTTTTGTGCTGTTTCTTTTATTGGTTTACGTAGCAGTGGACTGCCAGTTCCAAACTCTAAACAAAATCCTTTAAGGCAATAATTCCCAGATTTCCCTTTCAACAACAAAATTAAAACTAAAGCTTGCCTTTTAAAGGGACTGTGATACTGCGACTGTTCCTTCTCCTTCCCCCCCCTCAATAATGTCACCAGATTTCTCTGGGTCTTCCCTGGGTGTTCTCTGGGTGTCCCTTGCTCAGCTTGGTATGTACATGGCTCCTTCTTCTGTTTGCCTTGTTAGCACTTTGGGGCAGGGAGTTTGGAAACTTTCTGAAGTCACTGTGAATTGTGCCATTGGCTTGAACAGCAACAGGCTTTTTAACCTTGTCTTAACTCACTGGTAACAATAACCAAATAAACCTCTCAGTGTCCCTTTCAAGTTACCAAGATCCGAATATCAGATGTAATGTGTGACAGAATCCCAAAAAGAGGGTCATCAAAACAATGGAATCATACAGGAATGCTGTGGGATCCACCCACCAGTGTAAATAACTCTGTGACCTCCGTTTCATTATTCTTCCTTTCTGATGTCAATAGCTTCCCACCGTAAAAGTGTACCATGAAATGGAAGACGTTTGAGAAGTCTGCCTGCCAGCATGGCTCTCATATTCAGAGGTTAAGTAAAATTGTATCTTTCAGTAATATGCATGTATGTGCATTTGTATGCAGTGAGGCTGCCTACTGACTTTTATAACTGTTACATTTAATTTTTTTAGAATGTTCTGTTAAAAGCAGGATCATACATAGGGCTTCTACTGCAAAGACTCAGGAGAGCAACCTCAGCTATCTCCCCCTTCCTTCACCCGATGAATCTTGACTAGTCAGTCGCAGGAAGGGATTTTTTTTCCATATTGTTATCATTAATAAGGCAGAAATAGAACAGTGGAACCAACTCTGATCTCATTGCTCCCCTGAATTGACTATGGTGATGAGTTTCCCCTTACCAGGCTATCCTGTAAACAACAGTAAGAGTTTTTTAATGCAATTACTCGAAAAGTATGGTCCCAATATTTTTAACAAGCACCTTTACCAAAATTACTCCATTAGGTTGAGGAACTGGCTTAACAAGGTGTTATACTGCTGGGGTCAGCAACGTTTTATGAGTGGCCAGTACCCTATTTTGGTGTCCAGTGCCAAACTGAGTATTTCCTTCTAAAGTTAGAGCTGAAGTATGCAAGTAGATGAGAGCTAATCGCAAGGCAGTGCTTCCAGCTCCTGTTGATTTCCAGATGGGACAGCTGAGGGGTGGTACGGTGACCCCACACAGGGCTGAACTCAAACTCAGTGGAAGCTGGAAGCTGCCACTTTCCGTGGATGCTCTCTTCACCTTTTGTAACTTTCAGCTCTCAGTCACACACTAGCCTTCCTACGTGATATTCAGAATTGATCCATGTGCTGACATTTTTTGGCTATGATGCCATGGGTTACTGAACCCTGGTTTTATTCAAGTAATTAGTTTTGCATGCTAATGGGTGGGACAGAGTGCCTATTCTAGTGTCCTGTTTGAAAACAGTGAATTTTCGGAGCACTGTTAGTGTGGGTTGACGTTCTTCTAGAATGCCTGTTATGCTGCAGGTCAGTTTAGCAGTCTCCTTGCTACTGTCCTGCATTCCTTCACCTTATTCTTTTACCAATACAGGCCAGTCTCTTTATTTGCCATTCTAGAGCAACACTGATCAAATGGTACTTACATTTTCAGATGCTGATGAACAGCTAAGATCACATCCTTCACAGTAGCATGGTACTAGGGTCAGTTCCAGGCCAAAAAAGCTGGAATTATTGCACTGTGGGCCACATTTTAATGAGCTTGTCTCACTTAGTGCCTGTTTGAGATTACAGATCTCATAATGTAGGACTGAAAAGAGGGCACAACTCTGCAAGGCATACATGTAGTTCCTAGATGCATGTTCTGTAGTATTGCTCATAGCAAATAAGGAGAATGTAATACTATTCTATTGAGATTTTTAGTCTTTTTTTTTTTTTTTTTCTTCTGGCACAGGCCATACAGTTTAAATAGTCTGTGAACTTTCTTTAGAAAACACATGAAAATATATAGAACTAATAAAGCATCCATGCAGCAAGAACATTCTTCCTTTCTATGTTTGGAATGATCCTCGCAAAAACTCGTTTATTTCCCAGCAGACTTGTATATCTCTTGCATACATCCAGAACAATTACATTTCAAGGAAAGTGCTCAGTTATGGCCTTGGTACTTGACAGATCTTCCTACTGTTTCTTCCACCATCGGTAGAGATGCCCTTCCAATTTAGTAGATCTTGAAAGATCATTTGGAGGAATAACATCAAAGCATACCTTGCACAGCAGCGGAGAACCTTGTCTTTGAGACATACTTTGCATCTCCTGAGAAGTGACAGCTATGCTCTCCACAAGAACACACATAATTGCTTATCTGACCTCCTGTAAACGTGTTCCCCCAACAGGTTCACTGTCCTTGCCTCACTATAAATACAGGCTAGCAGGGCCTGTATTCCTAAAATCTGTCAAGAAATCCATGTTTTCACGAAGTGTATGTAGAAAATTGATAAACACGTATGGGAACACAACAGCTTCTCCAGTCATATCTTGTCTTACCTGCATAATTCTAAGTGAAAAATGGTGTTTATTCCAAAGTGATGCAAATTTTCACAAAACTGCTTTATTGCCTTTCCTGAAATTTGTAAGATGCAATATGCAGTAAATTTCACAGCAATATTTGTGATATTATATACTATTTGTTATGGCATTGTTAGCTGCAATCCAGTAAACAAAGCATTGCAAATTGCAATCGGAAGTTAAATTTAATCTGATAAAATTAAGTTTGCCATCTATAAAAACTGTTCTTAAAAACGAATGTATTGTCATATTTCACAGTTACCATGAATGTCTATCTTTGCTCCTCCAAACTGGAAAGCAGAAATGCAATCCAAACCAAGTAAGGGAAAATAAAACCCAACCAGCTCCTGTTCTCAAAGTAGCAACACAATGCACCTAAAAATACTACTCCATCTGAGCATATTTTTTCAGTTTGGAAAAAAATAATCTTCCTCTCTCCTCATAGCACATATGTCGAGGTCTCCGCACTTCTCACTTACTGCACTCCCTCCACCAGCCGCTGAAAGCTCAGGGCGGTAGTTTTGGCTGCTTTATCACAGGAAGGCTCTGTACTTCGTTGAAGTCTTTCCCGCACGGTCACCGTTTGGCTGCTGGGCAGAGCGCTGCTGTGTGGCAGGCGCCTGGGACATCCTTTCCAGTCTGGCCCACCTGAAATGCCACTTTGCCGCTCTCTGGAGCCCCATCAGTGGTCCTGGAGCACTTGCGGCTCCGGGGTGGCTCCGCCATGGCAGAGCAGGGCCTCCCCAACGGTAGGCTGGGTTTCGCCTCTGCAGGCTGGCAGCACATGGGTGTGGGCCCCCAAAACCTGGGAGGGGTGTGGGGGCTGGGCACAGGAGCAGTTACAGAGAGGAGCCTTAAACTGGAATCTGCCTTAAGGTCAGTTTGGCTTTTTCTAAAATAAGCTTGTGGGCTACAACCTGCGTGGTTTTATAGCAGAGAACGGCACGTGTTTGATACCACATCAGCATTGGTAGGAGTGCTAGGGAAGGGTTATGTGTATAGAATAGCTGGAAAGAAGGGGACAGGAGGGTTGCATTTTCTTCAACTAGGGAATTATTATTTTTTTTTTTAAGTGCAAACACTGAAGAAGCTTTCAGTGATAGGCCCCCGGGGGGCCCTCGGGGCAGTTCCTGGAAGAGTGTATCAGGGCACAGGGGGGCTCGGAGTCAGCAGGGCAGGCAGGCTGAGCAGGTGCTTGACACCTGATCAGTCACTGGGGCTGCATGCGGAAGACGGTGACAGAAGTGGTGATCCGTTCCAGCATATTTAAAAAAACCCTATACATCGTGTATTCTCTGACTGCATGCATTTTCTGAAAGCAAGATAAATCATCTTATACCTGGGTCTGCTTTTGCTTTTTAAAATAATGTACTGAGTGGTTAAATGCCTTAATAGCAAATACATGCAACCTGACAACTGCTATTTTCATGATGGTACAAAGCTGTCAGACCTGTTAAAAAAATCTGATAATCTAATCCCCTTAATAAGTTATATTAAAATCATATAAGTACATGATGCAAACATTGTAGTTGTTTTCCCTGTTTATAGCAATCTTACAGCTGTTGCTTTGCTGGGATTAATTTGTCTCCAAGGGGTTTCAACACTATCCTCCCCAGCGCATTATGAGAGCCTGTAATGTCATGTAATCGGGGCCATATTATTTTTGTCAAAATCTCTGGGAGTGATGTAAGAGGAAAAAGGAAACTAGCTAACTCCCAACCATTTGACCAAAGGTTAAATTAGTCTTGGCCTTCTCCCAGCTGGATGTGAATCTTTTCAGTCAAACATTTGTTCTGCCCTGCTCAAAAAAATTTGATGTCTTTTCTTGTCTTTTCTCCCTCCTGTGTTTGTTTGTTTTTCTTTACCAATGTCACACGTTTTCTTCAGTGTTATGCCCTTATTTGTTGAACACATCACTGGGACAACAGATGTCACCTACTGGAAAGTCTGCCCTTTGGTTCATAGTTCCTATGGATGCTATGGAATGCCATGGGCATTGAGACCAAATTTTAAGTAGGTCATATTCCACTGTGCACAAAAACTTGTAATTTTTATTTGGTATCGTAGCTGCACAATTTCAGTGCAATCCAGTCCAAGTTGCCCCAGGCATGGCCCATTATAACACTGTAGAAGCTGTTTATCTGCTTGAAAGATGCTAGAAAATCTCGCAGCAGTGACGTTTTGTAGGTGATATAAAAGTCTCCCCGCAGATATTCCAGACCATGTATGGTCTGAGAACCCTCTGGTCGTAAAGAATAACTAGCATCTGTTGTGTGTGTATTCTCATCTCTGTTTCTAAGTGCAGTGATGTATTCTGCTTTGGAAATTTTTTTTACATTTAGGCAAAAGATGATAAGGTTTTTGAAGTTTTTTAGGCTGTTAGGTAAGAATCTTGACTTAATTTCTAAAGGCTGGTATTAAAGTATTTTGTTCTATGTTATGAGCAAGTAACATCTGAAAAGATCAGAAAGAACATTGGTCAGGCCTTTAAGAAGTCTGGTTGTTTATCACCATTCTTTGGTGTGGACAATGGGTTGGGCTGCCGCAGGGCGAGACTTCTAACCAGAGTCAGCTGGACTGAGACAGTCATGACAAGCAAAAATTTTCTGGTGCACTGAACTTTAAAACAGATTCAGAATGGGAATGAACAGGAAAGGAGGTGTACTTTGACATTAAGCCTTGAGGGTTCAGAGATGTTCAATATTTTGCAAAAGTTCAAACTATTTCTTAATGCATCTGACTTGCATGGCCTCTTTTAAATGCTTTTCTGCTTGTGTCTAGCTACATATTTGAAATATGGATTGACTTTTATCTGTGTTATCTATTATTAAAATCGTTGCTATTTTGAAAAACTCAAGTCCAAATCCCATTAGAGGCCAACTCAGAGATACATATTTTGTCTGCTTAAATAAAAGAATCATAATTTAAAAATGCTATTTATATACATCAGAATAACGTATGTAGATATTAGGTGGTTGAACAATGATGGTCATATAAAGACACCTGATTATTGACTAAAGAATTGTTACACTACTAATCCCATCAAATCTTTGTTACACTAATTAATAAATTTTAGTGTTCTCTATTTCCACAATGCTTTAAAAGCAAAAAGTATAGAAGTCATAATCTATTTAGATGGTGTTGTTTTTCTTCTAGTTAAACCAATTTCTGAATGATAGATTTGGATGGGAACCACCAGGAACTCATACAGAATCATTAAGAAAATACTTGAGGCTCGTGCATTTGGAAATTATACAGTGCCCATACATTGATAAGCTACTATCGAATTTAAGCTTCCAAATAAACTCACAAGAATTCTGTTCTGGTCATGTAGCTTTTCAGATTATTTAGGCGAATCTTTCAATCCTCGCAAGTGAAGCTGCAATTAATTAGTGTTATGTATTGCTGTTTGCTAGTTCATGTACTCTGTATATGAGCAAAGATAGTTCAAAGGTTAATTTTCTTTTCCCTTAGCTCTGCTGGGTGGACTGTGGCCACCTCATGGGAAGTAAGGGCTCAAAAGTGACCTTGCAAGTTGTTCTCCTTGGGAAGAATCAAGTTGAGAGTCTGGCTGGAGGATGGCCTCCACCCTTGGGAAGAACTCAGTTTATATTGCATCACTTGTTTGCATTGGCTCGACCATATTATTGTAGTTGTAAAGGCAGCTGAATTGTCTGTAACACCTGGCACCTTCTAGGAGGGTATTGGTCTGTAAAGAGAAAATATCAGGAGCTAAGAGCAAGCAGCTAGTGTGACATGCAGTTTGTTCAGTATTAGACAGCAAAAAAGAGTACTAAGGATACTAAGACTAGTAACAGAAGAGCAGAGAAAAATAACATGCAGGCTGTCATAAATCACACTGTGTAAGTGCTTAGATGAATAAGGAACCAAAAGAGTAAGTGTCAAGAGTTTAGGAACAATGTTAGGAACAATTAATTATCTGATCAGTTTACAAAATCATTGGCGGTTAGGATGGTGACTATCAAAAACTTGAAATGAACTTCTAGTGTTAGTTTTGACATTCTCAGGGCATTGTTGTGCCTGTGTTACAGTGCAGCTGTATATTGGCACCTTGATGTTTTGAATCCTCATGATTTAACAACAGAGTTAGTAAGAGGCTCTAATCAGGCTTTCCTGAGGATAACCCAGCAAGTTGCATACATAGTAATGTAAATTTGCCATCAAATCGTCAATAGTTTTGAGTTTAAAAAATGAAACATTTAATATATAATTTGAATTAATCGAGGTAAGGATGTAGTTTTCAAATGTGATTCTTAAATTAGGAACCTGGGCAAGATGAATCTCACCCTAAGGGGCTATGTCTGTGCTGGAGGTGCTGATGCCTGCTCTGTGGGGCTGATCTCCCATTGCTGTCTTCAGAGCTCTAGTCAACAGAATCTAGAGAACAGTTCATCTCAACCTAGAGCTCTAACCTGTGTGCCGCTGCTTGTGCTGGTTGGACCTCTGTTAGACAACTCGTGTCATGGTGCATCTCTAGACTCAATGTTTCAAAGGTTTTTAGTCAGGCAACTACAAATTGGTGAGCCAAATTGCTTCATTGAGTTAAAGCCTCACAGATACCTAAGTACCCATATATTCTAGGTTTTCAGAGGTGCTGAACACTGTCAGTTCCCAGTGAGCTCAGCAGGGGTGAACAGTGCTTGGGTCCTCAGCAGGCTCACCTCCTGTTGTGGGTAACTAATGCAGGAATGGGGAGAGAAAGGGAATGCAAGGGATTGAACGCTGTCAGTTCCCAGTGAGCTCAGCAGGGATGAACAGTGCTTGGGTCCTCGTCAGGCTCACCTCCTGTTGTGGGGAGCTAATGCAGGAGCAGGGAGAGAAAGGGAATGCAAGGGATTGAACTGTATGCATCGAAATGAAAAAACTGCAGCGTGAACTTACGTGTGTGCACAGAAACAAATAAATAACTTACAGGCATATCTAAGGATGGAGCTTGCCACTTGGCTGGGGAGAAACAAGAAACAACACACCAAAACCACAGTAAACTGATACAAGTGCTGAAAAGCTCATTCGTCTATGGTCAAGACCTGGTGAAAGTTGATGGTATTATTTATTAGCTGAGAGATCCTGCACTGAGTTTAAATACATAGAAATGAATGGCTGGTGTGGCTGTCTGTTACAAGAAAAATCAGGACCCCCCCCACCTAAGGTCTTAAAAGATCATTAGTCCCAAAGTGTTTCAAGGGCATTCCCCAGCTCAGTTTGTCAGAAGTGGAAAGTATTTACATTCCACTCCTACGGATCTTTGGACAAACAGAATTCTTCTGTAAGAGTCTCGTCAGTTCTCTGGGTATGTACTTGCATGTGTTAATTTTTCCTTTACAATAGTATAATTACAGTGCTTAAATGCAAGAAACATGGCTCAGGAAGAAGCCAGTACCAGGCAGGGCACTGCGCTGGGAGTCAAGAGATCTGTGCTTGCTCCTAGCCTTTGTGGCAGATTTTCCTCTCTAATCTTGGGATGAGTTGCTGCATGTTCCTCTCTGCCAGCTCCTAGTCTATAAAATGGTAATAATAAATACTTTATTTTTTCCTTGCTTTTTATTTTACTTTTAAAACCTTCCAGGCCTAGACCAAGTTTATGATGTTTGTAGAGGACAGTTGGGGCCATGGTTTTGATCAACTACATACAAATAATCAGGTGATCAATTAACACCTTTTTCTTTTTTTGTGCCATGAAGGAGGATTGACAAAGATGATGCAAAAGAAAGCAAATATTGTTGTCCCTGCAGGCCATTGCAGCTGAAATAACTTGATTTTGTTAGAAGCGTTTCAAAAAGGATGCTTACCTTGTAACTGTAACTCCCTCAGTTCTTGTAACGTTGGTTTGTAGACCACTCAAGGCCTATTTGTGTTGTAAATATATTCCATAGGAAGTGCCCATTATCTTCAGTCTCATGAAGAGAGAAGAAGTTTCTTTCCGTGTCTGAACTTCTAGAACATCCCTGAGGTAAATAAGCAGCTGAAGCAAATTCATGGTTTTGTATTCTGTATGGATTCGAGAAGTTTCTTTCCATGTCTGAACTTCTAGAACATCCCTGATGTAAATAAGCAGCTGAAGCAAATTCATGTTTTGTATTCTGTATGGATTCTGGAAATTAAGAAGTTTCTTTCCGTGTCTGAACTTCTAGAACATCCCTGAGGTAAATAAGCAGCTGAAGCAAATTCATGGTTTTGTATTCTGTATGGATTCTGGAAATTCTGAATATTGGGTGAGGTTTATGTAGCTTGATTTGTTACATAGAGAGGAACCTTTCCCTTTAGATTTCTAAAATAATGCCATTTAATGGACAATTGCAGCAAGTTGTAGAAGAGGAGCTGTGCAGGAGACATGATGAAGTACACAACCGGGAGTGCAGCATGAAGCTGTATGAGGTGTGCTAAGGACTGTGGGGGAAGAGGAAGTGAAAGCCCATTTAAGTCATACACTCCCACTACCCCTTTGCTTCCTTAAATTTCATCTTGGTTTATCAATTTTTCACTCTGCTGAGCAGCATCTGCAGTTGCTCAGATACTCATTTGCCTGTGATTGCAACGGGAGAAGGTCTGTGACTCAAGCTAAAGTAAGCAAGCATGTTTTCCAGAGCTTTAATAACCTTCAAAGCAGGGAAAGACTCAAACATGGATGGAAATTTAGCAAGACTTTGTGGTTGCTCATTTTTTATTTTAAAGGTTATAAAACATGTTTGAACAGTGACTTACTGAACACTGTTTGTTGTGACTGAGTCCAGAAATTCAGTTTCGTTTGCTGCCTTGGTTCTGCAGTCTAAATCACCCAGGAACATAGTCTAATGAGGAGCTACTGCCTGGCCTGCCCCGTGTTTAATGGCAAAGCTGGGAAATACTGGCACAGACTATACAGACAGTCAAATTAAATATTCAGTGCTTTGCCTCAGCCAGAACCTTTAGAGAGGCACCATGTACTCCAAGAGGAATAGGAATTAAGAGGAAGAAAGAAGTCCAGTGGGGAAGTCCAATGAGGAAGAAAACTTGATTGTCCTGAAACTTTGTACAAAAATAAGACAAACTGGAAGAAGCCCATCAGTTTGTTCTCCTTTGTCATGCAGAATCTGCTGGTGGCTCAACACACTGCACTGCTCAGTGCAATGTGGTTCTTGCTGCTGAGCACAGCTTTCAGAACTAATGCATGAAATCTACCTTGGTTCTTCTGAGCTTTGTGTACAAAACAGCTGAGAACAGCATTTCCAGTGACTTTGGTTTGGTGACTGTATTACTGCACCAAAGAGACAAATAGTAATACAGAGGAAAGCATGGGTTTTTCCCTACTTAATTTTTCAAAATTCTAGAAACATCATGAAATCTCTTGGCCAGCCCATAATCCTAAAGCTTTTAGAAACTTTCATCAAAATACTCCCACCCAGATTCTGCAGTCCATAGTATGAATTTTGCCTGAAAAAGAATGGGGCCCCAAGTGCACGCTAGAAGGCTAGCTGGTAATTAGTCTTCCTGGAGTGGACATTGTAAAAACAAATCATTGAGCCATTTGTTGCTGTTCTACCTAAGAACACAGTTAGTTAAAAGAGCCCCTTTGCCAATACCCTGAGAAAGAGCTCAGGACATTCTGTCTTTTTAAAATAGAAATCAACCAGCAATGCTGTCTTTTAGCACAGCTTTGCACCGGCCCTTCACAGGGCAGAAAACTGATTTGGCATTTTCATAGGAAAGAGCTGCAAGGTGATTTGAAACACTGAGAAACTGTATCTGTAGTGATTTTGTCATCGTAATTTTTATTTCTGTTATAATGGAATATTAAATTAACTTAAAATATTTGTCCCAAAGCCTTGGCTAGAAAGTCGCTACAGATGCAGGAGATGAGTGCATCTTTCTGGGACTTTTTGAAAGGCATTGGGCAGCTGGAGTTTACTGTCATTTTCCCACTAGAGCAATCTGAAACGGTGGCATCAGAGAGGTTCACAAAGGGGAATCTAATGGGAATTGTGGAGAGGGTCAAATGTCCTGCATTCCCTAAGGAAGCTCCTGTAAAAGCTGTTGTACCAGTGGCATTTCCTTGGGCATTTTTCCCATGAACGTCTGGCAAATTGTGTTTGTCCGTGGAAGGTGAATGCTGCAAGGGCAAGACTGCTGGAGAAGCAGTGCTGCAGCAGAGAGCAGGAATTGCTCTGTGTTTTGCTGCAGTTTCCGTTATGGGAGTAGGTGGTTCTGTATATATTGATGTGATCAGAGGCCTTGCCAACTTATCAGTCCCCAGGAGCTCTCTAGCAGACTTCCTGCGGCTTAAGGTTGTGCAATACGCACTGTGGAGAAACATGGGACAGTCTCAGGAAAGAGCCCATTGTTCCAGTTTAGTTTCATGCCAGGACGGAAGGGGCAGCGGGGTCTCAGCAGCCTCGCTAGACTTGCCTCCTCCCGTACATGGGCCTTGGCAGCCCCTGTGAGAAGGCAATCCTGGTGCAATGCAACACTGTCCTGTATGAGCTTTCCTTGTTCTGCTCAGGAGCTCCAGGATGCTCAGGAACCACAGACTGGTCACTGTGCAAGTGCCCATTTCTTCGGAGACAATGTGTTTTTCTCCTTAATTTCACAGCCAGCTTGTATTTAAAAGAGAATATGCACATGATGCTAGAAGAATAAGGCTGAAGAGTATTTGGTGACTTTTCTGGACTTTTTGGAATGCTTGCTTTGAATAAAGGCTGGCTGCTTAGTCCCCATAGCTGTACAGCCTGGGGACAGGGCATCTCACTAGCCAGCTCTGAGTGAGAGCCACACTCTCATGGGGAATGAACAAGCTGGAAGTTCTGGAAGTTTTGACTAGTGTCAGGACCATCAGATGCAAGGGGAATACTTTAGCTGTTGTCCCTAATCTGCAGTTCCTTGGTGGGAGCAAGGAGTACCTTTCCATTCAGAGTCCTTCAGTGTTTGTGAAGTTCAAAGTTAAAAACTAAAAGGAGGCCTCTCTTGCCAGGCACTGACTGTGCTTTGAGTTTGGATGTCAAGTGCCAAAGACTGTGGGGAGGGGTTTTGGACCAGTAGAAAGCAGGAAACAGCAGAAACTTCACAAGAGATCCTGCTCTGTGTCCCATCCTGTGGTCCCAGGAGAGTCTGAGAAAACCAGTGGACCATGAGCTGGAGCCTTTTTGCCAGGGGAAGCAGCACAAACACATTTTCTTTTTGTTCAGCGGCAGGAATGAGCTGCACACAAATGTCCTGCTAATTAAGTTGCTGTAGGAAGTGGGAACTCAGCCAGGCATACAAAGAGCAGGGAAAAACCCCAAAATGCAGCGACTTAGTATTAGCACAAGTGACACTGACCTCATCATGAGGAACCATAAGGGAGAAGGAGAGGGCCTAAGCAAGGTCCTGAAAAACAATCAAATTGTGTGTCGGTGCATATACACAAACGCACGACTACTTTGACAAAAGCTAGTGGTGGATTGTTGAGAGGCCAATGCAGTTAAGTTCCTGCTTTGTTACATAGATAAATTGCCAAAGGAAACATTATCCAAACAGTTGTACTTCAAAGGCAAAACGACAAGCTTTGGGGAACTTGTGGTACTTTCAATCTGGCCAATAACCAAGTGTAAAGTGTAAAGTATACATGTTTAGGAAGTAGGACACATGCCGTTCAAGACAGGCCTTTCCCATGCTCTCAGACCAGTGCAGCTTCATTTGATGTGCAAATGCATGATGTGTGATCTGTCCTGGCCATGTGCTGCCTGCCAGCAGCACAAACATTTCACAAGCACCCTTTTGGGTTGCTTCAGCCTGCTGTGTGCACAGCCTCCTTGGCAACCTCTGCAGCTGGAGCTTTTCTTACAGCCTATTCCTGTTGTGGTTGCACAACCCAGGTTTATTTAGCAGGTCTTGTCAAGAGACTCCAGGCAGATCAAAACACCTCAAAACCAGTCTGGAATTGCAGGATTTGATGTTAGATACTAGGATTACGTGACGATACAAGGAGTTGTTACAGTAATGCACTGGGGAACATATCAGTAATGCAGACTTCATCAATCTTTAAGGCAAATTGTTCCAGCAGATGTCCCAGCCTTCCTGGGCTTTGAACACTTCGGGGCATTATGGCTGATGGCAAAGACCCTCCGTAATGTGTTTATAAATGTCACCTGAAATAAGGTGACATTATGTTTCCTGGAATGCTTCCTGACACTGCAGGCACAGCCAAAAATATATGTGCTGTGCGCAGTACAGGAGAGCCTCTGCTGTTTGGTGAAGCTCATCCTATAAACCCATGAAAAGTGAGGCGCAAAAGCTCACCACGGAGAAGCAGTGGACTGGGGGTGCAGTCCCTCTTTTCAGTAGTGGCTTTGAGTACATTTAAATTGGGTGGTGGCAGAAGAAAAGAATTGTGGTCTTTATGGTGCATCTGGGCTCTAGAGTAGCTGTCCTATGGGGATGAGATGGGCTTTTAGTGAGGGTTCAGGATTTAAACTCAGCTGATGAAACTGTTTTAGAACTAACCATTCTTATGAACCAGGGGCATGTGGATGTACTTTTTCTCCCCCTCTAACAGTAAACTAAGGACATCAGGGACATTGTGCAACAGCTTTGGTGACTTATCGCAGTCGTACCAAGACACAAGTCACCCCTGTGTCTCTCCTCACTGTCTTTGGGACAGATTCGCAGTCATACGTGTGTTCGCAGCCTCTGAGCCTCAGTTTTAGATAACCAAGCACTTGGCACTGAGCACTACCCCAGTCTAGCAGCTGTGGCTCCACAGACAGCTTAACCTGCTCTTCCCCACCAAAATGACTGAACTTGCACTGCAGCCAGCTGTAATAGTCCGTTGCTTGTGTTAACCTTGAATTTCAGTGTGTCAGTTCTAGTCCTCTGAGAAAAATTAGGCAAGTGCTTATTGAAACCAGCATCCCAGCACTCCACATTGTGCTGTGCAGAAGAGGAAAGTGCGACCCCAAGCCCTAGAAGTAGCATATCCTAGCCACACTTTAGTCGCTACTCTCACATCAGCCTCATCTGTCCTTATAAATGGCCCAACTTCATTCTAAAGTCCCCCACTTTGCTTTAGAAGTTTCTGAGCTTCCTGGCAGAGCCACACATAGTTCCCTTCCCGATAACTGCGTGCCGTCAGTGGACACAAAAGACACAGTGAAGATACAGCAAGAATTAATCAACCGTGTGTTTAATGAGGACAAGGAAGAAAGATGCGTTTTATGCAGCTGTAGTCTAATGTGCTGAGAGAAATCTGTTGGAATGGGTTGGGAATGCTGATGGCATCTGATAGCCACAGAGGCTTTTCCTGCTTCCTGATAGATAGAGCACTGTGAATATCAGTCATTGTGGTATGAAGTTGTTATGAGAAAAATCACTTCCTGTGTTGATGGACTTAGCATGCAGTAAATGGAGCTGTATGGATGCAAATGTAAGGTGGTTGCAAATGTAGCTCTCCAGAGCTCTAGGTGTGACCATGCAGAGAGCTGTAAGTAAAAGTACCGTGTATGGCTTGTCTCGGACTTCCTGTCTGGCTAAATCAGTGCCCTGAATTCAGTGTTGTTATGGGTTCTCTTTTTCCAGGACACAACTGAGAAATAAGAAGGCACTGTAACATGGTGCCTCTGCTTCTTCTTCCTGGCCTCTGCGGGGAGGAAGAGAAAGAGCATTCTTTTTAACAGGGCACCAATAAATGCACGAATGCAACTCAAGTAGTATCAATATCCATCACTTTGTCTGAAGGCCACAGAACTGAAATTCCTTTTGCCTTTCTTCACATCCTTTTCCCCCCCAAAAATGCACAATTATTTTGAAAAACATCCCTTTGCTACACCTGTATACGCATTTATTGGTCCATTTCCTTTCACTGGCTGGGGCTCCACAGGGTGCTTATTTACTATGGACTGAACTTTGCTTATTTCATCAGATGACAACACTCCTTGTTTCCAATGGGTTCCAGAACAACCTTCCTTCATTCATTCTGCTTTCAGAAAAGCATGCCATTGCGCGTGCCTAGGTGACTGCTCAGAGTGGTGAGACAGGCTGCAATCAAGTCAGAGAGATGGGGAATACTGGAAAGTGCCAACTGTCCACTCACAGTCCCATGACAGTGTTGTTCATGCCACTAGTTAAATAGAAACGAAACTCTGTTTAATATATTCCTGATGTCCCAGACTTTCAGAAACAGTACTCCTTTTTGAGAATGCACATTCACTCCTGTTATTAAGGTTTATTCTCTTTTATTCCATCTGTGTTAGTCGTGTTACTTCATCTGTTGGGATTGCCTGTGGAGTGTTGATTAAACCAAGCGTTATTCTGTGACGCTGAGGTATAACCCTTGCTTGCCATACAAGGAAGTAGCTTGGCCTTACTGACTGGGTAGTTACTTCAGCTACCATTATACCAAATAGGCACCATTTCAAAAGAGGGATGCTGTTCCGGGCAATGAAAGTAACCCTGGAATAAAGGGATTGCTTGAGGGAGAGTTGTATAGTACCTGCCCATGTGAATTTTACTGGCTGTCAACTAAGATTCACTCTGTCCTTTTCCCCTGTTTTAGCATTTTGAAATTAAAGACAAGTAGAATATCACTCCATAAAAGATCTGAGTGTTAATTGAATCATCTCTGTGACTCATCTACTGGAGAAAGAAAAGGCATCGTGATTTTTTTTAAACATTATCCAAAAGTCAAGCTGTGATGCAGCAGTTTGCGAGGGTGCCCCACTGGTTCTGATGATTTCAGACCTTCCCCAACAGCTAAACTTTATGACCATGAGGGTGAGGATGAACTTTGGCTATGACCTAGATCTGCAATTCACAAGTGTTTTTCATACAGCTGCAATAATATTCCAGAAAATGTAATTGGCCTTTTACTTCATTCACTTTTGCAAATGAAAATAAAGCTACTGTGAGAGCAGATCTTTTGCTAAGAAAATATTTTTTTAAATATTTTTATAGCTCTGTCAACAATAAAGGAGTCTCGCAGTCTAAAGTCTTTCTCTAAACCTTTTTAATGGAAAAAAACTTCATAGAAAATATCCTTTTACTTTTTTAATAACATATAGCTATATACATGATTAAAAACTGTAACAAAAAGCTGCAGGGACTGGAAAAATGTTTTGTTGGATCCATGCAGATGGTACATTTATAAAAGGATTTCACAAATCCATGTACATCAAATGGAGCTGCAGTGACAGGGTCAAAAAAATGGCAACTCTATATTATTTACCTGAACGTACTGGGAATAAAGCACAGACACACAAAATACACAAAAAGAATACAAAAGAGTACACAGTGTAAATGCTGTTAGCGCAGGAAGTTTCTTTTTTTAAGTAAATAGGAGAAAAGAAGTAAAATCTCCTTTTTCATATTTTGTGTTGCAGTTTAAAAGATAACTAATCTCTTCTTTGCTGTATTTTGTTTTTCTTAAGTGTGACATACACTACAATAGAAGTATATGGCATTTGCGTTTTAACAACTCAGGAATATTTTGATTCCTCTCCATGTCCATGAATCTACTGTCATTTCTGAACAGCATCATGTACACATACTGCTTTAAAAACACATACACAGTTTGACATGAGTTAAAAATACAAAATATTGAGGGCCACCACGCTACTAAGTGGTGGATACTCTTGTCCTGATCCAGCAGTATGTTAAAGGACATGCACAACTTCAAATCTAAGAAGGATTTCTCAGAGAGTAAAGGAAGTTAAGAACGTGGAGAAATGATTTGCTGATCAGGTCTGGAGTTTTCAACAGTTCAGAGGATGGACTCTGCAGCTTGGAAAACTGTTACACCTGAGGCCACAATTCTGTCCTTACTCCTCAGATAATGTAGCTACACAGTGTAGATGATTTACTGTACTTTTAAAATAGATTTTCTTAATTCTAAGTTAAAACTTAAAACTTTAAAAAAAGTCTGGGGAGTTGATGAGCTCTGCAGATGGAAGGAGGAAAGAGGTGGTGTTTAGTTTGTTAGTTACAAGTTGGAAGAGATTCTGTAGGCAGCAGGAAGCAATGTGACGGGTTTTAAACACCTCACTGCTAAAAGCACTTGCTCGTATTTTTACCCTGGGCCAAAAAAAGAACAGACATAATTGAAAACAAAGTACCAGCCAGTAAGCCCACCTGAGGCTCACAAGCACGGTAAGGATGGCAAGACATCATCATTTAGTAAGAAATAAAGTCAAGCTTGCTTCTTGTCAGGTGGGCTTTTGCTGGGCTCTTCCTGCTGTACTGGGTAATTCCCAGGGTAATGACAGGCAGCTTAACAGACAGGTGGAGTCTGCGTGTGCATATACTCGTTTAACAAAAGAAAAAAAGGGGAACACGACAACAGTAACAACAACAACAAAACTAGGCAAGCAGTGAAAGCTGAAATATTCTGTGAAGCCTTGGGATCTGTCCCTGTTCTCCTTAACACCCTTCCACCCTGTCTGGCCGTGATCTTCTGGAAGGCAAGTAAAACCTTTCAAGTTCCTGTAAGTGAGGGAAGTTTTTTTGCTTTTAGCAAGACCTAAAGTAATGATGAAAATAAGCTTTGAAAACCAAATTGCTGTGGGTCATGAAAACCATATCTCACTGATAAGTATTTGGATTTCATTGTTTGTATAATGGTTTAATCCCCTTCCCAGTTTGACCTCTTTATGTGAGCATGCTAATTGGAGAGTTGCCAATTTACCAGGTTTTGGCTCATTACTGTTCAGAGTCTTTTATTTTTTAAGAACATCAGTGATACTTGTTTATGTTGTTCATTGCTAGCATTTTGGGTAAAATCTGCCTTGTAAAGCCCTGATTGAAAACAGAATGTCAGCACAAGGCAGGTCTTTTTGAGAAGACAACCTGAAAGCAGTAAGACTTATTTTGTTTATTTAAAGAAGAGATAAATATGTGTGTGCATGCATTTGAATTTA
Source organism: Pterocles gutturalis (assembly GCF_000699245.1). NCBI lineage: Eukaryota > Metazoa > Chordata > Aves > Pterocliformes > Pteroclidae > Pterocles > Pterocles gutturalis. The sequence goes on from NW_010123060.1 coordinate 25,201, forward strand.
ACAGTTTTGTAGCTCGAACCGTTATTAAATGATGCCCAATAACAATTTTATCTCTTGTTATGATTAGTTTCATAAAGATGTAATGATTCTCAGGAGAGCTTTATGAAAACATGCAGAGTTGGTTTGTATTATGTATGAAGTTATGTGCCCAGTATATATGTTGCAACTTAATTTCTTAAATATATATTGTGTAACACTTTTTATTCCTGAGTGCGGGTCTCCATAAGTAATAGAGAGGGTGGCATCATGTGCTCTTCTGCACGTGGTCCTTTGTCATTTTAGGAATTCTTCTGAGGGATCTTTATTGTCACAGTTTTAACTTCAGAATATTCTCTCAATCCACATTCACCCCTGAAAAACAAATTGCAGCATCAGCTTGCACCTGACATAAATTCTTTATTGAGCAAAAACCTGCAAAGTGATTCCTGGAGAAAGTTAAGATATAACCTAAAATTCTCGGCATAGGGTTCCGTTGTAGTATGATTTTGTACAGGTTTTCCTTTCATGCCATCTTTCAGAAAACCTGAGTATGAAGTTTCAGTTTAGGTCAAAAGAGTAATGGATGGCTGCAGCATTAAACTCAGAATACTCACTGTCTGTTGATGGAACTAGTAGGAGTGAACTGATGTCCTCTGGCCTTTTTAGACCTTGAAAATGCGCAAACACCAACACCTACACCACTGGCCAGTGAAATTGCTGCTTATATTTGTACTCAAGAAAGACAAGGTCCAAACAGTACTATGAAAAATGAACTACTCCCAACCCTGCATAAAGATGAACTTGACTCTTAACCCACTGCTCTTTTTTCCCCTGACAAAATATCCAGCAGCAGCAATCAGCATTTGCACATACGGTGAAAGAACCGTCAGCCTGCTCAGACTTCCACGAGATTCCATAGACCTCTTTTAGTGCTGGCACAGGATCCTACACACTCTATACTGCTAGAAGCTAGCCACTTGCTGGGTCCCAGTCATCTGGCACCTGACTCGGAGGGGTACGTGTTCTGCTTTGGATCAATTATGCTTAAGAAATGGGTGTTTCTGAATGCTACTTAGATTTTGTTGTAGTCAGCTCTGGCCTGGCTCATCTCTCAGGCAACTCAGCAGGGTTTTAGAGCGGATATTGTGTAGTTTCTTGGGAGTTATGCGTGTCTTCTCTGAAGTACAGGTATTTGCATTTTGCTGTGTGTATTTTGAATACTGGAGAAGTGTGTTCTAGTCAAGTCATTAGTTAAGTTCTGATGTCTGCCAGGTGCTGTGTGTGGAAAGCAAACAATGCCCCCACCTCACAACAGGTACAGTCTGAGTCTGGCAGCAGAGGATCTCTTCTGTATGAACTCGTACCAGGATTCTTTTGCACAAGCTCTTGCAGACATTTGTTTCTTGGTTAAATTCTTATCCCCACCCCTAAAACACATAAAATACTTCTCCCTTACATTAAAATCTAAAAAGTGCTGACATGCATATCATGTTAGCATGTTTACTGTTCAATACTACCTTCCCTCTGGATCCAGCTGTGCAGAATATAATGCCAACTGCACCGTAAAGAATATTACAGGATAATTTCTCAGAACCTCCTTTTCATAACTGTTGCTTTCAGAATGGAGTGAGGGGCCACGTTCAAAGCAATTAAACCCCTCTCTATGCCCCCCGTGTTGCATAGCCTACTTTATATTTACCTCGACACTGTAAATTTTACACAAAATATAACATTGGGGGAGGAACTCCTGTAACCTTCCTGGGAAAGTTCATTCATTTGGGGCAGAAATACCAATATTTACCAGCCCATTTCACTCCACCTGCAGTTTTGAAAACTTTCTGATATGCCTGTTGGCTTGGTAAGCCTTACATGTGATAGATCTAGTAGCTGATCTTTAACCCAGACTGATGATTCAGTAGGCATTTTAAGATTTACCAGAGTCTAAGTACATGCAAAGAAATACATTAGTAAAGATTTTTTGACATGTGAAAAGTTCCCATTGATTTGGACCACCCCACCCTCAGCTTTCAGTAGAAAGTGGTAGATTTGTCTCCAAAGAATGACCAAACACTTTAGCTATTTATCAGCCTCAGCTGAGCCACAGAACCATTCCCTTATGGCTCAGTGGAAGCTGTCACCAGGAGCCACATGGAGCCCAATAACTAATGCTAGCAAGTCTCTCTGTGTGAAAGTTTCTGTGTGAGTCAGTAGGGCTGCGGCTTGGCTCCAGACACCTGTTGGACACATTTTGGCAAGTCAATAGAAAGCCTAGCCAACAGAGTATCCAGCGCCTTTATGTGCATCCCAGCTGCTGGTTGGTTTCTTATCTTGGTTTGGCAAACAAAATTAGATATATTTATTGTCTGTTTCTTCAGCTCAAAGCTTCAGGGCCTTACGCGTTTGTTTTCTGGCTGAAAGGTTGGAAGTGGACAACTGTGATGAATTCTAAGGCAACTATTTTTTGAAAGTTAAAAATTGCTTTTGCTGAATAGGAAGATGGGTTACTCCAGATGTTCAGAGCAGAAGAGTCAGTGCAGGTTCAATTAAAGGGCTCGCTTGTCCCCACAGCCTGATACAGGGAAGTAGGGAGCAGTAACGTCCTGTTCTATGGCCACTTTGGGTCTTCTTGGACTGCAGTTTGGTATCAGAGTGAGGATAAGGGTTGTGTCTGTGAAAAGGAAGGAACCCATGGGTCAAGTTTGCATGATGCTATACCTTGGTTGTGTAGGTGTGAGGGAAGGGGAACAAATTGCTCTTCCGAAAGAAATATTACATACTCTCTCCTCTCCTTCAGTCCAAGAGAAAAAAGATAAGGAAAATAATTATAACTCCAAGCCGTTCTCCTGCTTGCACTTCTTTTTGGGAATGCAACTATGCACTGCTGTGGCTCAGAGCTATCCAGACAGTAATATTTCCTATGACACTAAAGGATAGCCCTGAAGTAGAATGGCACCTCCTTCCCTTGAAGACATTTGGACAGAGGCCAGAATTTTGGGGAACTCTGTCTAATATAAAATGGCCACACTTTCTGGGATGAGTCACCTGATTTTTAGAGTTAAATTTTACACCACTCAGGTAGTGATAAAAAGCTTTAGAAGCGTAAATGTAAAAAACTCCCTCTTTTAGACTCCTTTAAGAATACAAGAATATTGTAGGTAGCCTTAAGGTAAACAGATATCACTTGTATTGTGTACGAGTTCTGGTTCCCTGCTGGCATGCACGTACCCTGATGCATTTTGTGGGAGTGTAAAAAGAATACAGCAGATCTCTACTTTGTGTTTCCATTTTTTTCCCCATGTGTGATAAAAATATATGAATTTAAATGCATAGACAGCACACTGGCAGAATTGTGATCTTGCTGTAACGTACTGTTTCCTTAGCAGTGACACACATATGGATGGATACTTTCTCTTCTTTTTTTTTGTTCTTTATTTGCCTGACTCAATGTTATTTATGCTGTAAAATGTATCCCTTAAAAACAAGGATCTAAGAAACCATGGCATTTTAATAAAGAGTATGCAGATATTAATGCAGATGGCAGGAGGTGAATTAGAAGGTGGTATCTGATCAAAGAGGTTCTGAAAGGAGTAGAATAATTACTCATAAGTAGGTTTTCAGGCATCTTTGTGAGATAGAGATTATTGCCATTCCAAACATTTATTGTTTATGATGAATATCTTCAAACCTGTAGACAGGAATCAATTGTACAACTACCATAGATTTGTCCATGGGAGCTGGGGTGCCGCTTGGTTTCCCCCCTTTCAAAAGTCTCTGATACCAATATGTGAATATTTTGCTTGCACAGTTGACCTCCCTGAAGTCAATGCAGCCACTCCTGGGTGTTGAGTTACTCCTGTGCTCTATCGAGCTTAGTAGTTTTAGAATATTTTCATAATGATAAGAGTTAGATGAGCTGACATATTTATGCCAGTGTGAGATCACCTCATAACTCATGAATGTGGAGAACAGTACGAATGTGTTATTCAAAGTACTCCCTAATGAGGGAAAATATTTCAGACTACATAGAGCTTATTTTATAGATCAAGTTGTATACTTCAACATATTTAAAGTTTTAAAGAGTTTGACCTTACTTTAGTTTTACTGCTGAGTTTGCTATTAGCCATAAGCTATTTTGAAAGCTTAGGTGAGACATATCTGGTATACATGCCTCCTGCACAGAAATTAATTGAATCCTTTGTATGTGTAACTAATCTGGGGTGATGCAATTGCTAAACTTCCCTGTGATTGTAATGAGAACTAAAAACTGGTAAGACTTTAAATACATGGGACAGTATTTGTGTGTGAAGCTCCATTTCAAAATAATTAGCACTTGGTTCTAAATAGAATAAGAAAAGACAGAAAGCTTTGTAATGGAAGGTGATTTTTTGAAAGGGATGTAAACACATTTGTCTATCCTTCTCTAGGCCTGATTCCATTTAACATTGTTTATAAATCTGGAAGAGAGAGATAACCTTTTAATAACATTCAGATGCACCTATATTAATAAATGTAGGAAAAAGTAAAGAAAGGAAAAAATAGCAAGAGAGGAAAAATATATGGCAAAACAACTCTGAAATAAGTACACCATACCAGGCAACAAGCACGCAGCAGTACCAAAAGGGAGAATCTTTCTGGAAAGTGCTGGTTAATATGGCTAAGGAAAACTCTCACAAAACAGAGGTTACAAGTCAGACAAATACTCAGAAATTTTCAGTTCCTTTCAGAATAACAAGGGAGTTCCAGTAACTTGCTTATTCTGCTATGTCAGAAAAAAAAGAAAATAAAAATAGTCTTACCATGTACATCAATTGCATTTAGAACTGGCAATGATTATCAGTCATCTTACATTATTCCCTGATCCTCAGATGGCAGTATTTCCTGATCTTCACTTGCATGGAGGGATTCACTAATGTTTATTAAGTTGTAGGGCTGAAAAGTTTAGAAGACAGCAGTGTAATACTTACATCTCTCTCCCATTGCCAGACATTTTGAATCCTCCAAAAGGACTTTGGGCATTTAAGGCGTTGTAGCAATTTATCCTGTAACAGGAAGAGGCATTAAGTCCAACTGTGCTGTCAGAGAGACCTTTCGACAACTCAGGGAGAGGCTGGAACTTGTGGAGCTAAGGACACCGTACGCCTCTTGGTAATAACAAACTTGTCTCAGGTTGAAAAGAAGTGAGGGATTTATGCCACAAAATCAACATTCTTACTCATAAGGAGAAAGGGATTTGGCCTGTGAGGACTGGAGGAGTGCACCAAACACTTGGATGCAGCTTCAGTAATGAACTTTTAATCTGCTGACAAACGTCAGTGCCAGTTTATAACACAGAGCTATTAGATTTGAATTTGTCCTTTTTCTCCCTGATTTCTTGTGGATCTTTGGTTTACTCAGGCTTTATGTGCTAAATTGCAAGTGACATTAGCTATTCCTAAGGACTAGAGAGATGTCCCCTCAGTTCATTGATGTTGTAGAAAGTGCATGATTCTTTGTGCCTTCAGCAGAAAGCTCCCAGGATTCCTCTGCTTCCCGGAAAGGATCATTTGGACACTGCTTTGTTTGTTTTCAGTGATGCCATTCAGCAGCGTGGCTGCCATGCTCATGGGAAGCAAGGCTCTTCTCCATTTTCTATAGCATTCACCCACAGTGAGCAGAGTCACAACACCTCCCTACAGCTGTTCCATATCTTGGTTAGTGACTCACCCCTAGGACAGCCTAGATAAACATTTTTTCAGACAAAGGGTGCAAAACTGAGGTGCCATAATGATAATGAGACAAACTCTTTATCTCCAAGAGCAGGAGTGTGATAACTTCTGCCTTACCAGACTGTCCCAGCCTGCATTGCTGACGAGACTGTCAGGGCCTTGTTTATGTCGTTTGTAAAGACAGCAGCTACCAGCCCAAAATCAGAATTGTTGGCTCTCTCTATAACTTCATCCATGGTTTTAAATCTCAGTATTTCTTGAACAGGCCCAAAAATCTGCAACAAAGATTAATCATTAATTAATAAACCGGCGCACTCAGAGGCGTTTTATTCTTGTTTTATTCTGCTTCTTTCATTGCTTTCTCTCTCTTGTCGTACTCAGTACAAACTCCCACAGCAACATTCAATAGTGGCAATAGCTACCTGTAAAACTGCAGGGATCTCCCAAAGCAGTTGCCTCAGCGGAACCCATCCGTTCTTCCCCTATGTCTTCCTTGAGGTCTGAGACTTTACAGCCAATGACAAAAACTGAGCTGCTTTACCCAGTTGCTGTCATCAGTTTCTGTGTGGATAAGGAGTTCTGAAAAGATTTTACTCTCTCTCTCTTTTTTTTTTTTTTTTTTTTTTTTAACATAGTGGTAATTTTCACTCTAAAGCTTTTGTCTCAGCAAGTAAACAAAAGAAAAAACAATGTTTAGGACATTCTGAAATACTCTTTCACATGGGTGTGAATACCTCCTCCTTGGCAATCCGCATGTCATCTGTTACGTTGGAAAACACCGTAGGTTCAATGAAGAAGCCCTTTCTTCCTAGCCCTTTACCCCCACATTCAAGTTTTGCTCCTTCAGTAATGCCGCTCTGAATCAGTTCCAAGATCTTGTTGTATTGTTTTTTATCAATCTGAAAGAGAGAAGAAGCCATTTGACCTGCAGACTGTGCCCTTGACAATCAAGTCAAAATTAGTTTTTAGGCAAGTCATGCCCCAGTGAGTAGACTCATGCTTATATTCACTACTCTTTTGAGCTGGAGATGCCAAAGATCCACACGTAGCTGCTGACTGTAACCTAGGGCTCAGCCTTCTTAAGGATATGTTCCCTTACATATGTGGCTCAACCCACATTGTTGCTAAGCAATCTGGTTTATAAGCATAAACCAAGCAGATTATTATTTTTTGTCCCAGGTTAACTTCCCGAAAATGGTATAAGCCCAGCTGGTTATTAGTGGCAAAAACATTTTCTAAAGACCTATTTCTAATTCTGGCCATCTTTTGCTTAGAATTCCCATCTCTCTAGTGGTCTACAAGCACAGTTATGGCTGTAGACAATTATTGAAAGTAAGTGTCCACAGAGACTTTTGAGAGCTTATCACAGTTTACAGCTGTATCTTGGGGGCTGAAGATCAGAATCTTGCTGTTGGAGCTGGGAGGCAAACTTCTTGACATTTAAGATGAGAGTTTTTACTTAACAAGAAACACCTCTGAGCTGCACAAATTATCTGCTCCTTTCACATTTTAGTCTTTAAAATATTTATCGTGTCAGCTACCCTGGACTGTGAGTGAGTATGCTAACATCTACTGACCTCTGGCCTAATAGAGTTTAAATGCTTTCGGGAACCCAAGCACTGTTCCTTTACCTGTGGACCTTGTTCTGTAGTTGGGTCAAAAGGACTCCCCACAACTCTTCTCTTTGCACGTTCTACGCTTCTTCTAACAAACTCTTCATAGATCGATTCTTCCACATAAATCCGTGAGCCTGCAGTGCAGCATTGCCCTTGATTGAAGAAGACCCCTTGGTGAGCTTGTTCCACAGCATAGTCCACTAAAAAACCAAGACAGCGTATGTTGCTCTGAAACATCATAGACACATCTGCTATCGCACCAGTGGCATGTGTGTTGCGTAGTCCCACATTCCCAAAACTTCAAAGCAGAAGTAAAAAATAACAAAACAGTGACCAAATCAAAACATGCTATTGTTGTGTTGGGTCATAAATGAAGATGATTCATTTCAGTTTGTGTCATAATCCCTGTAAAAATAACATCATTTTAAACATGTCTGAAGTTGATTTTTTCCCCATTTATTCCACTCTGGACACAGCTATACTAGAGGGATGTTAGGAGCATTACAGCTGTTTCAGAAACACCAGATTGCAAGGGACCACTTGGGACTTCAGGCATCAAGTAGATAAAGAAGGGTCCATAGGTAATACATTCCACATACCATCTCGTGACACAAGCCACAAAATATTGCTTAATATCCCACTGCAAAAATTAAATTAAGACAGTGCTGTAGCAGTCCATAGGAATAGGATATGCAGGAACAACTTAACCAATGTCTTACATGCCAGCAACACGTCATTTATCAACTAGAACTCTTAAGAGACCCTAGGAAGTGGGTTGTGCCCCACATTATAGAAATCTGTCTGACTGAGGTCAGTAGAGGAGCAGAAAATTTGTCTGTGGTCTCATGTTTACACTTGGTTCAATACTGCATATGTGAGAATTACAGCCAACCAAGTACTTGAGAGACTTTGATAAGGGCAAGACCTATCCTTCCCAAAAAGCCAGATTATTTTTCTGCAAGACAGAAACATCTTCTTGGACTACACAGCTGACAGGTAAGACTTAAAAAATATAGGTCAATTACAGAACAATCAACCCTTGATTTCTACTCCTAACTTCCTTGGAGGTACAACTAACACATCTACTATCCAAGCAGGAGAGAGGATGCAGTCATATTTAGACATTCGGAGCAAAATTCTCCCATCGAGTGTAATAGCTGACTAGACAAGAATATTGAATTAATCCTTAAACAGTGATGCCCTACAGCACTGTAATACCTCTGATATCACCTGTAGTGCTTTGGAACATTACTTAATCTTTTATGGGATAAACAAAGCAGCAGTGCTTTACTTTCAGCACATCCTAGACAACTCCAACTAACACAAATGTCTTATTCTGCCCTCACTATTATTATAGAGTGTTTCCTGGACCACAGTCAAATTTTCCCAGGCAGCTCCATGGAGAATAAAAACACTAGTGGATAGAACTGATTAACTGATATTTCTTCCTCTATTGTTAACTTGGTTTTTCATTGCGAGGGGCTTTAACCATTCTTCTCTGGTTGGTTTTTTTTTTTTTTTTTTTTTTTTTTGGTGCACTGAACTTTCAACAGCTTTGTCATGCTTTCTGTTAACTTTTGGCACACAGTGTTTCTCAAACAGAACCATCAGCTCCTTTGGAATGGTGAGCAAATTGTCTGCTGCTCTTAAGTAATCAGAGCTTTGAAGTCTGAATCTCAGGTCAAGTGCTGGTGATTGTAATTATGGGAAGAGCAGAGAGCTTTAGTAAGATAGACTGTGGAACAGACAGTCCTGAAGAAGACTGTGCTCTCCTCTGTGCCCTGTTGCCTGTAACTTTTCCCCAGGTCCTCAACCTGATTTGGCAGATACAGCAAGTGGCAGCTGAACTCCAGCTCTGCCTGGGCAGCTAGGAGCATCTGTCCTTCTCCTGTGGAGGAGCGTAACACAGACCACAGACCTGCCCCCAGCATGTTAGTCTCCTGGAAGTGTTCAGATGATCCACTCCGAGTTAGTAGGTTAGGGACGTTTGAGATGTGGTTTCCAGTGGGAGATGGGTAGCTGGGGTAGAAGGCTGTAACATCTGCATCTTGCTCCAGTTGCCAGGAGCCTTTTTAGCTCACCAGGATGCCTGTGGCTGGAGTTTAGACTCCCACCTTGGTAAAACATTTCTATGTAGAAAAGTTGCTGAAAGTTTGTACACTTTCCCTAGTCTTTCAGACCTTGGTGAGTTTTGAAAACTAATATAGGATTGTAACCAACTCATGTAATTAATGCTATTCAGAATCATTCTTCTCTTCACTTCCCCTTTTAAATTAAAAGACCAAATCCTTATACCTTGGTCTAGTTGGATTACAGAGTTCTCAGACAATGCATTGTGTGCCTGCCCGCGAAACAATAGCTCAAAGCAAGGTGTCAACTGTCCCATTCAGCTTAATGGCGTGTTAACTTCAAAGCCTGCCGATGACAATTTATATCTAAATATGATTTTTAACTATTTCATTGCTGATCATTTAAGTAGAAACTTCCAGTTTGTGTTTTTATCCTATCCTAAACAGCTGTCCTGTACCTTCTCAGGTGCCAAAAATCTCAGCTGCACAACATCATCCAGCTGCCAAAATCTTCAGCTCCCTGCTGACAGCGGCAATGATGATATTTCAATACACAATTCTTCAATTGTGAAAATGTAAAAAAATGGAATAATCTCCATTTATGACTACTATCAAAACAGCTTAACAAAGGAAAACTGCACTGACTAGATTAACAACTCAAGTGTAAATTAAAGCCCTCCCTTTTTATAATTGCTGTGAAGCAAAAAAATCACAGAAATTCCAGATTTAAAGCATCAAACCACCTTGCTACAGAGTTTAGGATGACAAATGTGTATGGGACCATGACTGGGAGTAACACCATTTCTTTATGCTTGTTTATAACATTTTTGTGTTTTCTTGTTTATGAATCTGTGGCTTCAAATGTTGTCTTTTAATAACAAAATCACACCTTAGGCTGCTTCTGTACAATTAAAAAGTGTAAATTAGATAGAGCTGTATTGGTCCATTTCACTTTGTGTGAAAGATATGCCCTAAAATGAAGAAGAAGAAAAAAAAAAGACACCACACAGACATGTTTTCAAGAAAAATATGGAAGTGTTGACTTACAATCAGCATCTGCAAAAATAATGTTTGGGCTTTTCCCACCCAGCTCCAGTGTAACTCTCTTCAAATTACTCCTTCCAGCTGCTTCTTGGATCAGCTTCCCAACCTGAAAGGAAATGGAGACACATTTTACAGGGAATGTAGTCATACAGTTCACTTTAACAGCCAATGTTGGCTATCATTGGAATAGAGCTTTAAATAATCCAGCAGGTTCTCCAGTCCAAACAGATTCTCATAAGCAGTGGACAGCTTTCCAGGTTTTCTTAGAGAAATTGAGAGGCAATAAGCCACAGTGCAAAGTGTTTGTGCCCTTCACCTGTTTGTATCTAGGCTAAAACAGCTCGGGGATTTCTTTTAGCGTGCTTTAGGGGGATGAATTAAAAATCTGAAATTGGTGCAACTAGGATTATTTCCATCCAAACTAGTGGCGTGTTCACAAGGTTTCAGATACTATTATGAAGAGGTTTAGTTATGTAATTTTTAGTGGAAAAAAATAGATCTGACATCTGAGTATGTATTAAGCATGTATTGAGCTTATTGCTACTCATTAATAAGAACAGCTATCGTACTTCTTATATAGTCCAAATGTTAGTTATCCCGATAATCACTGCTTTTACAGTTTATTTAACTCTTACCGACTGTAGTTACTAACTACAAGCCAACCTGTTGGTAGGAAATAATTTATTCTCAAAATACAGTTTCCAGTGCCCAAAGGTTTAAGCAATTTGATCATGAAATAATGATCCAAAATATGTCAAATTCTGATGAAATCATCAGCGTTCTCTGCAGGATTAACAGCACACACCAGAATGCCAAGTAGGGCAAGAACTTAAAAAAGCACCATCCCAGACCCGCCCCTCAGCTGCATCACAGATAATCTTAATATGGGTTGAGGAGGTCAAAAGCACCTCCAAAATGTCTTTGTAGATTGCACAGTCAGCTGGAGCAGAAGGCAGCCCTGTGGCCGGAGCAGCCGCCAATTGCAGATCTCACCAAGGAACATGAGGGCAGATTAAATGGAACAGCAGTCTGACAGCTACATATTTGACGTGTTTCCACATCAGTACAGTTGGAGAGGCAGCTGTGCTCCCTGAAAGTTCTCCCCTTCCTGAAAAAATGAATTAAAAATAGCTCCGATTTTATACTGTTGCAGTGTTACTATGCCCATTTTGCAGCTAAGGAAGCAATCAGGTAGATTTAGGCCCCTATGTGGTAGAACACAGGATTAGAAGTATCTATTGAATATTGAGAAGCTTGAGAACCTTGGTAAGTGCTTTCTTTTAACTGGGACACGTTTTAAGGTCACACAGAAAGCTAGCTGTGAAATGAGATGGGAGAGTCCAGAGCTAGACTTTTTTCTCCATGTAGTACTCTGGTCTCTCTAGCTGTTTTCTATTTCTAAGGTCAGGTGAGTGAGATTCCCTGCAGTAAGGGGTTAATGGATGAGAAACTGAACCTCTTACGGAACTGAAGGCAGTCTGCTGGGGAAAGTTAAGTCAGCACTGGAGTGATCAGAAAGCAAATGAAACAGAAACCAGGGCCCCCACAAAAAAAAAAAAAAACAACAACAACAAAAAAAACCAACCAAAAAACCACCCAACAAACCAAAGCAAAACCCCCACAGGATAATGAAGGAACTGTCAACCACTTCATGTACCTTTGTGATTAGCTATTTATCTGGTGATACCACAGTCAAGTGTGACTGAGGTTATTTCTTTAAAAAAAAAAAAAAATTAGCTGCTTTTCTTTACCCCTATATTGATGGAATGGAGTGTTGACATTATCACGGAATTCCTTGCATATCCCCTTAATTTGAGCTGATTTTATTGCTATGTTTGACTGACAGCCAGAAGTGAACATGAAAAAGAAGGACCCTTTCTGCCCTCCACCCCCACCACATACATTGAGCACGTCATCTGGAATTTCCAGATCTCTCAAACTGCTGAAAATGTACACTGGAGATCAGTGAGTGAGCTGTGTTTATAGCCAGTGCCAGCCAATGCCATTCACACCCTCACTGCCTTGAACCTCCCTGTCTCAAAGAACAACCGCCACCTATTTCCCCTCAAAAATTCACAAAGAGCAGAACAGACCGAGGAAGCAATGTGTCCAGCCCACCATCTCTCTAGATTTCATCCTACCACTTTAATGTCAAAACTCTTTTGTCCATGTAAGTAAAGATTTTGAAAGGATTCTGTGCAAACAACTGATTGGCAAATATGCAAGTCCAAATATTATGTATATGGCAAACATTAAAGTCCAAAGGGCTTGGAGACAGTGGTGTTAATCTGGAAAAGTATAGTCCAGAGTATTGTCAGTACAGGGAGGTTGTTGTCAAGTTTCCAAGTATAAACTTAACAGACAGCTTCAGTGTGTCCTTCCCACTAGAACTCAGTGTAGACATCAGGATGATAGGGCTCATGCTGCTCAGCATTTGTCTTCCCTGTGCTCCTAGTGTGCTCTCTGCACTTAACGGTTGAGAAAAGTCTTAGGGAAGGCATCAGCGCTGTGATTATTTAGTGACAAAGGCAGCCTTTTTTGACTGACCCTCTCTTTATGGAGAAAGACAGCATGAAACGGATAAGTGATAGTGTTCCAATCTGTATGGGCTTTCAGTACATGCTTCCTGCGGTGTCTCTCGGCAATATCTGCGAGCTCCCAATAGGCAGTACAGCCTTGCAAGGGAGCGCTGCAGAGAGGACTCCCCCACACATAATGGAGCTTTGCGATTATAAATGGCAGGGAAAGCCCTGACTCCCCATCCTTGTTTTGAATAGGCTTCAAGATTGATATCAGGAGTATCCCTGGATAGCTTGTGAGGTACCATAACCTTGTAATCTGCATGGAGGATGAGGCAGATGTAATTTGGCCCATCTCAAAGAAAACAATTTGTTATTCAGAACAACAAAGATTAAAGAAGCATTTTGTGGCAGCCCTGTGCAAAAAAAAGCTATTTGAAGAATGGTCCTGGAAGGGTCTGTTTCTGGACTGTCAACTCTATGACGTTGGGCATTGAGAGTGTATCATGATACAAAACTTTTGATTGGTGCTTTTTTATGCCTTCTGTGTTTGGAAGTTTAATGACTCTTTCAACAGGAGGCTTATGCAGTCACTTAAATACTTTGTGCAGAAATTCAAAAAAGTCTGTTGCCTTTCATGTTCTCTTAATTTTCTGTTTTCATTCAGAAATCAATACTTCTATGTGATACAGGCGTATTTGCCTGTTACTGTTAAAGCACTGGAAGTCTCAAGTCAAAAGCAAACCTCCAAGGTTTGTAATACTTCCTCTGCAGCTCCATCAGAATGTCTGGCTTCTCCTCTGCTCTGAACCTTCCTTCGATAGCAGATACAGGTTAAGTCATCAGGGAACACCTGAACGCAGGGGAACAGCAGTCTAGCTAACAGCAGGTCATTTTCTTGCATGCTGTCACAGACAAGACTGGGAAGGTAAGACTGCACAGGAAGGTATGTAGATTGAAAGATTCCATCAACAGTGCAAAAATTGTCAGAGCAGACATACAACTTCAGTTACTTAGGTATTTTAAATAACTGGGCTGCCCATCTTTGCTATTATACCTTTCTTGGGATATTGAGAGAATATCTGAAAAACAGTAAAGGTTTTAAGTTATAAGAGATTTATTACGTTTTGGGGAGATGGTATGATCAGACAGAAAAATTCTACGTTTTCTGGAATTGCAGTTTCCTCTCTCCAGGTATTGAGGCACTGGATGTCGGTGTTTAGGCAAAACCTTCAAACTCATACTGCCGCTTACTTCGTCAGTCTGATTTTTTTAAAATTCCAGGTTGTATGAAAAATCTTTCTGAGATATATTTTAGGACTGCATGGCATGTTCAGGGCATGCCTCCAGCAAAGACAAGTGAATTTTGAAATACTGACATGAAGAAAAGCAGCTTTATTTGACTATGCAGTGCCCTGTGTGGGGAGCGGCTCTGGAAAGAGCACAGTGAATAGGGCAGCACAAGTAACAAGGCAATCCCAAACAGAAATTCCTAGAGAGAATCCTAAGCTATAAATGGCTTATTTGTTCCTTAAGTTAAATCCTGGCCGTGTGGAAGTCCGTGCCTAAACTCCTGTTAAATTTGACAGGGCTGCTGCACCACTCTGTTGTTTCAGTTTTAAGAAGGCGAATCCTTTTGTCGTGTATCTTTTATAGGCAAAGAGGCACAACAGTTGTCCAAAGACGGCTCGCTAAATTCTACAAAAAGCTCCAGGGAAGGAAAAGGGAAACAACTACTTTTCATTCAGGAGGCACAAGCTGTCCAAGATATGATTCATCAGAAGCCAGAATGAGGGATAATGTAGCCTCCTTAAATCCTTACTTTGACCAGGGCCTGTGCGTACCACGGGAAGCTAACAGACTTCCCAGAACAGGTCAAATCACCTTTAGGATTCCTGTTGCTAAGGTAGAAAATGCCAGGATGTAATTCTTCATGATATCCAAAACCAGCAAGAGATTGTGTGATCCAGGAGAGCTGACAAAACCCATTGCTTGTGCAGTAGGTAGACATTCTGTCAGCATCATGCATTGTGACATTCATTTCACTTCGGAAATGAAAGGAGAATCCTGCTGAGTAAATTAGAATCAGTGGTAATACAGCTGTTAGCTGCAAACATTTGTTTGGCATGAATCAATCTTGACTCTCCTGTAGTTTGCTTTGATGGTCTCTCTAGAATCTTGTTGACTAATGATGAGATCATGGTTTGTTAATCTAAGTGCATAAAGAAAACATTCTGCCAAGCAAAATGCAGACTCTTTTGCTGGGGTTTATTGTAGTTGTTTATAGACCTTTTGTTTACACAGGCATCCAAAGCAATTTGTTGGATATTTATTTGGGTTACTCTAAAGAACTGCATGAACACAGACCTGAATCCTATCTTTAATCTGTCTGCATTTTAATGGGTCATAGTTTGAACAAAGTGGAAACCAGCCACTTAGGATATATTTCTTGTTGGCCAGGGCTTCAAATGTTCTGTGTGCTATCTATAATTCTAATCTTGAGAGTGTTTAACAGCTGGAGAGAGTTGGAGGCAACACACTTGGTTTTGAACAGAAGTTATAAGAACTCATTCAAGTTTTGATACAAACGAAATACAATTTTTAATCCAGCCAGTGCTTTAAATGTAGATATTTTTAAATGCATAACTTCTTGCTCTCCAGAATCACATCTAATCTTAAACCCAGAACATACTGCACCCAACTGTTCCCTGTGCACCAGGAACTCAGGGGTACCCAGTTCCCGTTCAAATTGAGCACACATACACAGACGTAGCCAGACAGCTCACAGCAGTCAAAATACCTGTATTTGCAAAACCTGTGACTGAATTCACGGATCCGAGTGGAAATAGAGGCCAACGAAGAGCAGAGCAGCTTCTGATGGCTGCTTTTCTCTGCTATTTGAAGGCCTCTCACCTTTGCTACTTAGCAAAAGTTCTTTCAGAAAATAAGAAGGTAATATGAAGAACCTCTCTGCACTTCTGATATGAGTAAAAATTGTCCCCTTATCAGCACTTGTC
Organism: Pterocles gutturalis; assembly: GCF_000699245.1. NCBI lineage: Eukaryota > Metazoa > Chordata > Aves > Pterocliformes > Pteroclidae > Pterocles > Pterocles gutturalis. The sequence continues at coordinate 41,150 of NW_010123060.1, forward strand.
TTGGAAGTGAATAAGGTCCACTGTTCATTTACCTGGGGAAGAGAAGAGACTTGACTAACGTCTCCTGTACTTCTGAGCTCTGCAGCCCAACAGCAAGCACACTGATAAACCAGACATCCTGACTCGGGATTTATTTCTAAGACCAGAAAATATGAATGACTAGGTTTTACTTAAGTCTTTGTGAGTAATTTTTGAAAAGGAACTCAAATAGACAGGAATACATAGAGCAGTGAAGCAGTTGAGGCAGAGAGGGGCAGAGTAAAATGGAAAGACATGTATAGTGAGCAACTGAGATAGTGTGGGACGTAGCTGAGCTTTACAGAACCACTTCCAAGGTCCTGGAGGGGGAGAGTTTCACCCTACAGCTAGCGACCAGAAAGATCAAGGAGAAACATAGTAAGTTGTAATTAGGTATTTAAATTGATGATGAGCTTTCAAGGGAAGGTAGGAAAGGGCTAGGAACAAGTGTTGACATGGTCAGATTGGCTGGGAGGAAAGACTCGTTTTGGCAGCTTAAGTTTCATCTGCTTGTAGAAAATGAGGAAAAACGTGTCAGTGAAGCCTGAGAGGAGATTGCCGTAATTAAGGAGGATCATGGATTAGCCCTGGTTCACTAAAAACAACATAGTAAAAACAAACACTTTCGTTAAAATGCCCATATCAAACAAGCTGCTGAAGGGGATGAACCAAAGCAAGCAGAGAAGCCAAGAAAGCTGCGGGAATCTAAGAAGGCACAATATTTTCAGGCTTGCTTTCCTAGTCAGTATGATTTTGTTTCTTTCAGTGTGACAGCTTGCCAGGTGTCTGTAGAACCCTTCCTAGTGAGCTGTAGGGGGAAGAGTTTTGGGAGCCATGCACTGGGGGACCGGGAGAGGAGATGATCCAGGGGAGGGTGTTTCATAAGGAGCAGGCTAAGGGATGAGTGTGCGTGAGCTAACCCAGAAAAGGAGCATTCAGAAGGAAAGAGGGAGAGAAGTGGAATCAAACAGTGATGGTACCACAGAAAAAAAGGTCTTTATGATTTTTCACATGTATTTGGGAGGGAGTGTGTGAAAAGTCAATAGTAGTATTTAAAACAATTTTCAAAGCACTAGACAATCTATGAAACAGAAAAGAAATGGGGAGTGTAAACTGGACCAGGATCATAAATTAGAAATCAGGATCGTAAATTAGAAGTCATTTATGTGTTTTCATTGCACAGGCATGGGCTTGAGGCCTCACAATAGTCAGGAGTGTCAGGGGGGACTGGACTAATGCATGGATGACAAGGCCATTGGTTGCTATTAAATACAATTGTCCAGATGCACCTTGGGGCTCAGGATGTCCTTAAATTGTTGATTGCCAGAACTGTGAGGCTACAGCAAGGAAAGGATCACTCTACACATGCTCTCTTCTTCTATAAGCATCTGTTACTGGTCATGTTACAAGGCAGGTGGTAGGCTGGATGGATCCTCGGTGTGGCTGTGTCAGGCTTTATGGAGATAAGGTCATGAACTTGGCTTTTTGCCTCATATTTGTATAGATTGGGTTCTACAAATTTTGGAAAACATTAGCATTAAATTTTTTGTAGGAAGAGTAGCCTGTTTTCTGCCCTTAAAAAAAACTTTGCAGGAAATAGATAATAGTGTGGGTTTTGTGATTTTTACAGGCAAATGGGGAGTTTTCATTAGCCATAAGTGTCTGCTTCAAAGGTAAAGAATTTATAACTTTTACCAAAAGAACCTCATGGTGAAAACTTGAGGAAAAACTTGAAGATCTTTGCTTTTCTACAGATAGGTTTTATCATTAACTTGCTCAAGTTGAAAGTATTAACTGCCTTAACTAGCACCTGGATGAAATGGGGAATGGAAGTTAATATCATGGCATTTATATATCTGATGGCTATCGGAAATCCACATCACTAGAGTGGATTGACATGCCTCAGACAAGACCAGAGAGACAAAATATTTCCATTATTATTTCATTAGAAATTGAAATCTGTTTTGGAGAAGTCAAGGACTATAGTACAGCTCATATCACAGCATTGTGTTTAAAATGTTACAATGTTGACTTGCTGTTACAAAAATTCAGTGTTACAGGAAATCAAACAATATGGAATAGTTTACACTAACTCTGCATTAAAACGTTCCATCTGTTCTTGCTTTAGGTTCTTAGAGAATTGCTTTTTCATCTCTGTAATGCTTTTCACTTCCTATTAGTAAGGCTTTTAAAGGTAGGCACTGAGTTAGTATAAAACCCACAGCTTTTGAGTTTAAACGCCTATTAAAACTAAAGCCGTCTGGAACTACAATAAAAATTTATTTTGGCTACAAAAGACAACTTTGAAACCTAACCCATCTGTATTTTTCCTCCTCCAAACAGTGCAACATCCTGTATAATAGAATATTTATCTTAAACACAGACCACATATCTTTATGAAAACAATTGTTTCAACTTAACTTATGGGGGGCAATCAGCTCATATTAAGGTTTTCAGTATTCCAGGATGATAACAGAAATTGGTTACAGGAGATGCAATGACTAGAGTAATTCCACAGAATAATCTGATGTTGCCATTGATCTAGAATGTAACCTGTGCATATTATAATCTAAAACTGGGCCGTAAAAAAAAATAACGTACAGGCGTATAGCAATTGCAGAGCAACTGTGTGTGTGCAAATTAGGCATATGACTGCAGCTACATTTTACTGGTAATTTAGGCTCATGTACGGTGACTTCCAAACTCGATTACAGGATAACTCCACCAGGGTAATTTATTTGAAATAATTGAGCTGGTCTCTGCAATCCCTGGGCCCACCAGGGAGATATGCACCCATATCTAGGGCTGCTTGGTCAGTGAATTTAACGACTCAAATCAAAACCAAGTTGACTCACTGTGAAGAGCAGTATCCCTGGGATGCATAAAGCCTCCCATTGTCATGAGCTGGAGTCAAACATATCAGAGAGAGACTGGATCTCTGGGGTTTAGCTCCCTCCATACAATAGTTTGTCAGATTTTTGAATTGAAAAGGGCTGGGTTTAGCACCCTCTAAATATAACCAGCCCTGAAACTCCCTCTGAGATTCCTTTCTGTCTGCCTTCAGACGATGAGATAAGGCCCCTTCTCCTGTGACTTCAGTCTGGAGTACCTCAATCACCCCCACCCCAACCCTGATAACAGCCAGCTTGGCGTGTATTTGAGAGCAAGGCATGATCTGAGTTTTCAGGATTCGCTATTCTTTCTGTAGATTACAGCCTTCGTCTTCACACTGAACCTCCTCTGTAACGTCTGCATAATAGACTCATAGCAAGACATTTTGGCATCCAGGAGACAACTTCATCTTCTGGCCAGCTTCTTTCCATCATTTTGGAACCAGATATCTTGGACAATCTCTTTTTCTCCTTGCACTCTTTCCTCTTTAGACCTCCTCCTCATCCTCAGTATACTAGAATGCAGCATCAAAGTTGAAGTACATTAGCCCCAATTTGCCCCCTTCCTCTCCCCTTTTCCCCAAGTATGCCAAGATACACAAATTATGGACGCTTAAGCAGCATTTATGTGTGCTGTGATATACACGGGATGTTCTGCCTGCTTGCATGTGATTCACATCCTCATAAGCCCACAGGAAATCCCAGCAATATTTTTCCAGGCATATCTCCTGTGCTGAGGTGCTGAGCACAGCAGGGGCTGGAGGAAAGGAGCCATTTCTGCTTTGGAAGTATTACGGTACATAAGTTTAGCTGGAAAGGACAGACCACTGTTATTTAGATGTAGCTCTTTTACTCAGTGACAGTGAGAAATGTAGCTTACTACTATCTACATAAGTATTTACTCACGTTTTACAGTAACATATCCAGGAATCCTCTTACCTCAGTGGATCCAGTAAAAGCAATTTTATCAATGCCAACATGAGATGCTATGGCTGCCCCAACAATTGGACCAAATCCTGGCAAAATATTGATAACTCCTGGTGGAAAGCCAGCCTGTCAAAGTAGGAATGAATGAAGTGAAGCATGATTTATGAAAAACTGACAGAGCACGTTAAACCAGGCATGTGCTGGTAGTTCTTTCCCCACAAGGAGAGACAGAGACATTATTCCTGTCAATTATTCTTACCTCCTTGATGAGGGCTCCCATATAGAGAGCGCTGAGTGGTGTTTGTTCTGCTGGTTTAATAACTACTGTATTGCCACAGCACAGAGCTGGAGCAATCTTCCATGCAAACATCAGCAGGGGGAAGTTCCACTGTAGGAAAAAATAAAAGTTGATAGACGGAAAAATATTGCAGTGGTGTTTTGTTTTCAAGATGTCAAGCTGCTACCTCACTTATTTCTCAGGCTGATCCTCAACATAAATCTTTCCCAGCACAAAGCAAGGATTTTTTTTTTTAATTGCTGCCATTAAGAAAGTGACAACAGTGACCTTTGAGTTCTTTCTCTCATGTTCAAAGAACTACAGCCCCCACCCGCAGTCTTCATAAAAGAATCTTCTGTTATCAGTTGATTATTTTTTTTAGTCACAATTTTTAAATTTCATTTACTGTTTTGCAATTGGCACTTTTAGTTCCCCCATGACAAATAGTTCTTGCTTCTGATACATTTGGGAAGAACTGTTTGTTCATGCTGAAGCATTTCTGGATGTAAATTTCCTATCCCTGAATACATCTTAAGATATAAAATTTATACTCATATTTATATAATCCTCAACTGACGGGATTACAATAAAGAAACCATAAATGTCAAAGCATTTAATTTTCTTGAAAACTTCTTACTGAGCAATTTATATGGAAGACATCAAAAGAACAGTAAAAACCAAGTTGAGGAACACTCTTTGCTGATATAAAATTTTGTATCATCATTAATTTCAACTTCATTTTGCTGCAGCAGCTGTAGTGAATTATATTAGTTTGATGCGCAAACAAGTTGTGGATAAAGAGTAACAAGCCTTTCTGCATCAAGGCCTGATCCTAACAGTTTAAGTGGATAGTCCCCCTGACTTCAGTGGAAATGCCAGAGTAGTAAAATAACTGCATTTGCACAATCACTCTTATAAATCCGTATCATAATCTCCTCTGGAAAGAAAGTAGAAAATATCAGCCAGAAAGAGAGCCACTGGCCAGAACATGTTATTGCCTGAAGCGTATCAGCTGCCACTCTCACGGACATCTCTCTAGCCCCTGGCTAGCTTGAAAAAATACACAACTGTCTTTCCTTCAGCGAACACCCAATTTTTTACTCCCTCAGTTGTTTATAAACTCCGGAGACAAAGTGATGTTTTAATTCCATCTCCAGTATATAAACCTGGGAGGGGAGCTATAGGGCCAACAGTGTGCTGACAGCCTGTGCTTCTAATTGTACTGCAAAGAGAACTCTGAGGAGTTTTATAGGGTAGTATATAGCCCTGCTTATGCTACAAAGCTGCCAAAGAGCATATGTTTTGATGGGAGCTAGGATGTGAAAGAGGATGAGGAGTTTAGTGTTAGGCTTGCTGTTTAATTTTATTTTTGTAATAACATATTTGCTAGTGTAATGGCAGGGTGCGTGCAGCGGCCCAGGGGCTGTGCTCTGTGACTGGTAGCTGGGGAGGAAATCTGTAACAGATTAACAGCAGTGTCGGAAGGGATGTGTATGACAGCCATGTTGAATTTTTGGAGGACAGGCTTGGGGGAAGAATGAACAAGTATGGTAGATGGCTGGGTACCCTGAGCAAAGAGTTTTACAAATCTAAACTAAATAAATTCTGCTTTTGGCATGATGTTCAGCCTGTGGCCAAGTTTCTTCAACAGATCTGCCAGTTAAGCTCAACGAGACAAGCCCAAGAGAAGTCCAGCCACTTTGGGCTTAGATGTTGAGGTTTTCATTTTGCAAATGCTTATGCATATGCTTGGCTGAAGAATGGGGACAGAGCTGTGGAATCACTCATTCATAAGGACTGCTCGCGAGTCAAGTTAGGAGAGCGTGGAGGTGTTTGCAGGACGGGTGTTGACACAGACTTGAGTCTTTTGCATGTTTCTCTGAGTTTCTATGGAGTGCCAAACACAATAGCCACCCCTTAACAAAGACATCAAATAACAACAAATGTAAATAGGGAAAAAGAGCTTAACATTGTTCAAGTAATCTTTTCCGACTGCTCGTCTTTTAATGGAATTGCTGCATGTTGCTGTTCAGTGGTTTTGTGGTTAACATGAGCAAAATAAAAAACAACATCAACAAAAATTTCAGAGAATGTCCTGATTAGTTCCCCAGTGCTTTGTCAAGGAGAAAAGCTTCCACACAAGATTTTAATAGCTATATGTGAGCCTCCCATTGAAATTTCTGCTAAAGCTGGTAAACTGGTTCTTCTGAAAAAGTTAACTTCACAGTGTTAATTCCCATGCAGTGTTCAGCAAGAGTATATTAAGGATGTATATTGGGGTGTAGGGGGAGTATTAGGTTTGATGAAATGCCGTGTTTCTCTCTCATAACAAATAAAACAAACATTTCATCTCTTTTATTAGCTACACAGTGTTAATTGTAATGATATGTCTCTTGGTGTTTCCTTTTCTCCTCCAGCCTTGTAAAAGAAATAGCAGGAAAAGAATGGAATTAAAATGCATCACATTCTCGCAGGAACTGAGGAGCCTGTTAAATCACAGTAAAAACTAAATAAATAAAAGACTACCACAGCAAAGCATCAATTTTCCATAACTTGTGTGAACATCTATAACCACTGACAGCATATTAACACTGTGTTTTGCTTTGGTTGTTTTAATCATGAGAATTCTATGACTTGAGAATTTAACTCCTAATAACAGAACCTAAACCCTATTAGCATGTTCAAATAAGCATTTGCAGGGAGGCTGTTAAAGATATGTCAACAATATGAGCTCAGCTTTTTTCGTAATGGAAAACACACATAGCTGAGGACCATGTTTTATGTGTCTTTAAAGAGAGCTGGTTCAAATGAAAATAAATAGAAAGCGCTAGTAGAGATACTCACAGGGATGATCTGTCCACACACTCCGATGGGTTCGTGTCTTGTAAATGTAAAATAATCTCCATCTGAAACAGATGAGCATGGTTACTCTCAAGTGCAGTTTGACTTGGCAGAACAAAAAAAAAAAGGGGGGGGGGGGGGGAAGGCTCTAAGGATCAGCCTTTGATGGCAGTAAAAGAAATAAAGAAGTCATGGAAATGTTTTTTCATGAGCCAGCATGGGAAACCTAGGTTCAGGAGCAACCTGATTGTTCTTTCTGTAGAACAAAGAAAGCAGGCATCCCATCAGAAAGTAACCTGTTTTGTTCCTTGGGAAGGAGGACAAGCTGTACAGCACAAAAAAGGGCAGTAGCAAAGAAGCCACTTGCTGGCCTCTGCTGATTTGAGGGTGAGAGTAGTGAAGGAAGAGTCACAAAGGCAATTTCCTGAAAGGCATTACTGGAACGCAGCAATATAAAGGTATATATACAAGCAGATGTGGGACAACAGAGTAACATCCATCTCACTCATTTTCTGTTGAAGACGCAGGCGGTTTGAGGTAGTGGAACGGTGTACCACAGTCTGTAGATGTGCAATGAAGAAGGGAGGCCTGCGACTGATGGGTGATTAAGCATAATTTACTGCAGAAGACAACACTAAGGAGAATACAGGGGTCATCACATAGCCAAGCGCTGATGGCTGACTTGTAGAGCAAGGCCTGTATCGGAAATGGCCTCTGACTAAATGGGCATTCAATTTCAGTTGGCAGGGAAAAGTTGGATGCAGCTAGAAAACAAGACGTCAGTGAATAAGAGAAGTTTTCACAAACCTTTTGGGCAAGGTAGAGGTAAATAAATAAGTGAAGGGAACAAGTCACTGGAAACTTGGAAATTCTGGGCTTTTCTCATTGGACTTTCGACAGAAAAAGTATATGGACTAAGAAAGATCCTAGGAACAAAGACGCAGGAAAAGCAGACTGCATGTTCACAAACAGCAGGTGTGGATGGGAATTATTTAATTAACAGCTATAGGGAATTACTTAATTAACTCTTTGATTTAGTAATTATTTTTAAGGTCCCGATGAACAAAAATGGCAAAAAACCTCAAGGGGTGAGGAGTATCATTAATTAAAGTGGGTGCTATGCCAGATCTGCAGTGCTCAACCAAAGCACTGCTGAGCTCAGGGCAGCCCGAGTCAGGCCATGAAATAAACAGATCTGTGAGCTGGGGTCAGGGCCCCGGTCTGTGAGAACCTTTCACACGGCCCGGCCCGCTCAGAGCGGCTCATGCTGCACGGCTGCGCAAGCGGCTGGCACGGGGTGACGGAGTTCGTGCTCTTTCCCAAAGCTGCACGCTTGCTGCTGCTTCAGCGCCTGCCCGTGGTCTGGGAGTGCGCGCTGAGGTCAGACATGCTGCGACACATTGTTGGTTTCTTCGCAGGTGATAAAGAGCAGGAAAATGACCCACTCTGTGTGGGGACCAGTGCGGTATTGTCTCAACCATCAGCTTTGTTGGTGTGCTCGGCCTGCATCTCTTCAAAGCGGATTTACAGCGCTTTTGTACCTAAATTGAGTCTCGTGGCTCAGAGTTGAGGTCAAATGCTTTTTGGTGAGGCTACAGCTGAGGGAAGGGCTGCACTAACGGCATGAGCTGAATGCGCCCCTTGGCCTGTAGTGCTTGGTCATCTAGAAAAACTTGAATCTCTTTACTTAGAAAAATCATTTCAACTAAGTATGTGATAGTGATGTGAAGGTTACCTAGGCTCAGTCCCAGGAGGTTATTTACCAGGCTAGGAAATGGTCAGGTGGAGGAAGGGAGTAAGAGGAGGAGAGGTCAGAGTGCTTTTGCTCCCATTGTCACTGTCAGGCACGCGGGTGTGTGCTTTCTTTCACACGGTGTGAGAGCAGGCGGGCAGCTTCGGCCTCTACCCCGGCCAGCCTGGTGCTGCAGGCAGCCTTGTCGGTGTGAGTGAAAGAGCTAACTTCCCAACAGAGAGTGCGTTTTGGGAACCTGCTGCAGTGTCCTGTACCCTACATCTGGTAACAATAAATGGGTTAATCCGTAAAGCTTCTTGGGTTTAAGTAAAGACTTCAACTTGAATTTGATTAGAAATAACTCATTTTCAGGTCTGCTTATTTCTGTACATCTACTTTACAGGATTTGCTCAGTAGAAACCTGAGCTAGAGTAGCTAATACATCAGCTGGGGGACAGATACAGAATAGTTGTGAGAGCAGTAACAATAGTCTGCAACCAAGACAAAGGACTGAACAGAGGAAATAACGGAGGGAGGAAGAGAGAGAAAAGAGATTCACATCAGGAAAAGGAGGAAGAAGAGAGTCAATCAGTCTGTTCTGCATTGTCAAAATGTCATTGCGCAGTTTTGATCTCTAGATGCTTAACAACTTCCTAGTGGAGATGAGAATATTTGTTTCACAAATCGAGATGATCAATTTGATTTTCTGGATTATCTTTCACAGATTCTAGCAGTGGTTCACAGACCATAGGAAGAATCATCAGACCAGACAGAAGTAAAGTAGAAGTCAAAATACAGAGAATTATATCCAGGCAAAACTGTCTTAAGTGCTCAAGAGGCACATGGGGGAGTCAGCTAAAAATACCAGCTTGTACTTGGTAGTACTGTGAGAGGTGGATTCTCAGCGAGAAGGATGATGACAACATAACAGTAACACAGTTATATTAGCACTGTCTGACTTTAGATTGTCACTGCATAATCATTGCCACATGGCTGCGTGCTTCATAACATAAAGTTATAGATAACCTGGACCTGCTTGCCAAGTCAGACAAATGGTGGTTAATTCTATCGAACGTAGGCAGAACCTTCTTTCCGCAGAGCAATACCTCCCATGCAGAGTTGCTTGCCCTGCTTTCTTCCACTAGACTCTAGACAGCTGCCCTCTGACACCTACTTCCAAAGTTTCAGAACTTTCATCATCCACAGCGTTACTGTTAAGATGAGATTCTTGAGGTTGCTTTCTAACAATATCTTTGTGAACATACACGACCTGAAGTTATTCAGAAGCTTCAGATGCCTCTGGACAGGCCAAATCTGTACCTAAGAGCCACGTAGTCCATAACGTAAAATAAGCTGTTACCATGGCAAAATAACTCAAGATTGATGAAGTGAATCACTTTTTCTGAGCAGTGAGCATAGGAAGCTCCCCTGTGCACAGAAATTAAATAGAAGACTTTTCAAATGTGTGAGAGTTTTATGATTAGTTTATACAAGTTACGCTAATTACACTTATTCTAAGATGCTATTGCTGATGATTGTCACTCGTATCCTTCTACTAGCTGGCAGCCAGAAGAACATTGCCCAAGAGGGATCTGACAGTCTGATCCCATATTCAGTCTAAAAATTTGTCTTTAAAAGTGTTTTTTTTAAAATATATTTCTCAGCTGATGTAAACTGCACTCTTCGGTCCTCACTGATATTAATACAGCCAGATCAATTTGCAGCTGCTTAGCACCTGGCCCAAAGATTTTTATTTTTTAATCAGAAAGAAAGCTCCGTTTATCCAGGGATCTCACTTTGGGACAGCTATACCTTCCACAGATGTGTTTGCTCAGTTTCCATCAGGAGTCTCTGTCCTGGATTTTATTTGAGTAACAATCACAATACAGTCCTATGCCTCACACAGCAAACAAGGGGTCGAGGAGAGCCGAGTTGGTTCTTCAAGCTGTATCATATCCTATATGGATTTAAAGATACATTTTTGCTTGCATTCTGTTTATTAGTTTAACAGTTTCTGGTCTTGCCTCATTCTGTTTTAATTTAAATCATCAAGGCTTTAGGCATGGGAGCAAGCAAAGGGCAGTCTGAAGGTTTTAGCAGCTCTGGGACTAAAAGGAATGTGTCTGTAAAACGCACTGTTCTTCTTCTACTTGTCTATCACTCGCCTGTTTTTATTTTAGAGGAAAAGAAAACCTCAACAGAAACATATGAAAGATTGGGAGGTTTCAGATTTACTAGCACACTGAACAGGAAGAGGAGATTTAATGGGGTTTTTATTTTCGTTTTGTTGTCTTGTTTGGTTTCCTTTGATGAGCTGATGGTAAGTAAATGTAAAGAGGAGCGTTGTTTAACAGTGGCCTTGCTCTAAGGTAGCTTTATGAGAATGACAAATTTATGGTGCGAAACTAGAGGAATAGAGAGGAGTGTTAAACCAAGGGGAAGAACTAATTGATAGCCTGAAAATCTGAGAATGGACTTACGATTCTACACTACTGGTGTTAGCACTAAAGAAGTTTGCAATTAGGAAGGTCTGCTGAAAATGTGCTTTCCCCCAGTGTAGCCCACCTCACTGAAAAAAATCAGGGTTTTCATGATACTCTACTTGAGGACAAGAATAAGCAGAGAATATTTATTGTCCTTAACCTGGCAATGCCTTTTGGTGACTGACCTAAATTCTGTGTACCTGCAGGGCTAAGAAGTGAGAAGGAGGCATTCACTGACCAGGGAGAAAGGGATTAGGGAACAGGAAATTTGCTGAATATATGAATTTATGGTATGTTCCGCACTTGTGCATATTTAAATGTGAAGTGCAGGCAGCAAAGCCAGGATTTATGAATCTCAGCCCAAATGACTGTGGAAATCTTCAAGAGTCCTTAAAAGAGAGTCTCCACCTGAAATAATAACGTTGTCCTTTCTTTGGTGAAGATACACTGGTGATGCTAAACGTCAGTCAGTACACACTGCAATGTTCATAAGCTGAAACACAATGATGAGTAACAGTGCAATAAGAGTTACATGATCTGTTTTCCTCCTGATAATTTTGGGGCCACATTTTCAGTGTATCTGCTTGCCTAACTTCCATAGTTTTGTGCTTTTCTGTACAGAGGCAAGCTAGTGTCCCGCAGATACCATGTTACTTAATGTAATTTTATAGACATAGATGGGCAACAGCAAAATTCATTTTACTTGTGAGGGTGCCTTCCTGCATGTGCACTGAATAGTGTGCACCATGAAGCCAAAAAGCATCCATAGAATAAATGTTGGGTTTCCTTACTGTTTTTCCAAATGTTTATTTTATGCAGGTAAAAGATGAGTACATTTATCTTAGTGACTGCACCTGCATAAAATCATTCTTTGCTCTCATGTGCCATTTTGCATAATTATAGCAGTTAGTATATCTAGTCCAGACTGCAAATGAGTACGTTTGCAACAGAAAATGCAGCCTGTATTTATTAAACAGCTGGGAGGGAGGGGCAGGAGGAAGAGACTTGTTAAATAAAAATAATGGTAAGGATTTTTTTCTTTTCTTATCTCTCTAGCAAAAAAATAAGAGCAGAATAACTGATTTGCTAGCACTCATAAACATTTATTTCATACATACAATATAAAACTCATCCCACTGAATAATCTGAAGAAGCATATATAAAAAATGTATCTGATACATCTGTACAGTTCTCTACAGTAACGTTACACACTCTCTCAAAGTATAAATGAATTTGGGTCAGTGTTAGTCCCAAGTAAAATGCTTTGCATAGGCATTACGAAGACATATATAAACAAGATATATATGTAAGCATACCATTTCTTACACAGGCAGCTAACACTATTTTTAGGTGTTCCAAGGTATTTGTCAGGCTTATACTGCATCTATTTTCAGAAACGTAACAATACTGAAATGTAGGTATGGAGCTATCTCCTTCTCAGATGGACACATGCAAAAGAAACAAAACACTCTGGGGAGGTACACGGAGGGCAAAACTATAGAAGATCATCTAGTTCAGCCTTTTAAACATCTGCTTCAGCAACATTTGACACACTGTAAGACCAAAACAAGGTTCTCTTTTACCTTTCACAAAGCTGTAATCTATTAAGCCATTTGGCCATGACGAGGTTTAGGTGCATACCTGTGCTTTAATCCCCTTACCTACAGGAATGGTCATTCCATGGATTTTGTCTGCCCAACCGGCATAATACCTCAGGGTTTTTATCACTCCCTGAAGATCTACGTAGAAAGCTTGCAAGAAAGGTTTGCCGCTGTTCAGTGATTCCATAGTCTAGAGGACAAGAAAAAATTATGAGATATAAGCACAGTAGCATTTTTAGACTATTGTACTTAAGTACTCACCGTCTTAACAGCTCTTCAGTCATTACAAAGATTTTAATGAAGACCAACCAGTTATGCCTTGGCATAGTCTCAACCCACAAGGTTCAGAACAGCTATCTGATCCCCTTTGTTACTTCTGTTTTGCAAATGTGAACAAAAAGCATCTTCCTTAAAAAAAAACAAACAGTGGTTCCTTCTGGAGTACTCTGGAATGACTAAGATTTTAAGAACATGTGTACGTGTGTGGCTGTCTTGTGGGTCTGTGTGTGTGTATCCACATGCATGTACATGTGCCTGTGTGTATTTTGGACCAAATAGCCACTGTCTTTGGTTCAGATATATAAATGCTAAATTGCTTTCATCAAGAGCCAAGAGAAAAATGCCTGTCAAACTAAGTTCTGTTATGTTAATGATAACAGCTGAGAAAGGGCTCCTTGTAACCCCATATTAATGATCTGAATCTATAAAGAGAAGAATGGATATATTCCTCTTTATATAATTGATGTGAATATAAAAATTTCTCTATATGGCTGCCAAGACTCCTGCTGTGGTCTGAGATATCTATACTGTACAGCCAGTTTATTTATTGCCATCAAATAAACAAACTCTCCTCTAGGGAAGCTCATAAATTAACAAGCTAATGTCCTTATTCTTAAGTTAATATTCCTATTTTTAAAAGTATCTTATAAACTATCCTCTTAGGGGTTCCTAAGATCATTTAGCAAAAAGAATCCAATAAAATATCCTAAGATGTTGAGTAGCTTAACTCATTCTCAATAGCTGTCTAATAGAAATCATTAAGAATGGGCAAACATGTGCAACACAGCCATCAAATGAGTTTCTCCAGAGAAGAATGGAGACCTAATTCTGCACTGACTTACATCCCCAAGAGCAATTAACGGCATTGCCTGCGGTGCAATTCAGTAAAGAACTTGGCTCTAGAAATACAAATCAAATGACAGGCAGAGTAAACTTGATTTGCTGTGCACTTCCTTCTCCCTGTGGCGATTTTACAGTATACGCTGGTGGTAAGATGATTTAAGTGTTGACAAAGCTGGAATTAAGATGTTCACCAGCTTAGTTCAAAGCACTTGACATGCGGAAAACAACATTAACAATGCCACCGTTTAGAGGGCTTCATGCGTGAGTGAAATAGTGCAATACCCAGTGTTCATGTTACCAGTTGAGTGTGGGTAAGCATTTCACCTGCCATTTCATTAATATCTGCACTAATCGCTTCACCCAGGTTTCCATTTTTTTTTTAATTTTAGAAAAGTTCCAAGCACACATAACAGGCATACGCGTGTGCGCACACCCATTTGTTTGTCTGATGTCCAATTTAAAGCTCATTTGAGTCAATGGAAAGATTCTTGTTGACTTTTATGAGCTTTGGATCAGGTCTTAAGTAGACAGTTGGCCATTTTGGCCATCAAGCTGACTGTAGTTTTAAAATAGAATCCATATGAACACATTTATGAATTAATTTACTCTCAGAATGCAAAACTGACACGTGATTTGACTGCTGATTTTCATGTGCCACTTACAGCAAGAATTACCCTGTCTCTTTCGACCAAGTCTGCCAGCTTATCCAAAAGATGGCCTCTTTCCGATGCATCCATTCTCCTCCAAACTGAGCCTAGAGAAAAAGCAAGGCGAGCAGCCCTCACTGCTTTGTCCGTATCAACCTGTCAAGAAAGAAGAAAAAAACCAAAGGCACTGAGGTAAATAACATGGCCAGGCTTATGAAAGTTTCTGTTGTGCAACCTTAGTCACATGATGGGTTTTGGAACTGTGATAAATAACAGAACTGTCCAGAAGTGCTATTCTGGACCTGCTGCTTTGATCTATTTAGACATTTCTACCCATTCACAGGATGCATTACCTTGTCAGCTTCCTGGATCTCACAGATCTGCTCTCCTGTTGCTGGATTATATACTGGGAATATTCTCCCACTTTCAGAATTCTGCCACTCATTATTGATAAAAATCTAGAAAAGGAAGAAAAGTTATCAGTCCTCCTGCATGCACAAACAGTAATGTGTATAACAACGAACTTGGGAAATGCTGCAGATTCTAATACAAAAGAGTTGAAACTTATTTATGCCTGTGAAAATTACAGTTTTCAAGAGTTCATGCTAAGGGTCAGCGCCTGATGTCTTTCTTTATTCTGTGGCAGCGTCACTACAGAAGCAACATCAATTCAAATCAACTTGGTTGACATTCAGATTTGGTTCAAAACCTGTAACAAATAAACTGAAAAGAGTACATGGAGCAGAGAAAAAGCCTTGAAACTGCTGGAGACAAGACAAGGATTTGGAGTAATCATTCAATTCAGTAAGTAAACATTTGGTCACTGATACAACACAGTCAGGGCTGAATAATCTCAAACATCACAGTTCTTCAATACACAGTCAGTTGATTATGGCTACAGTGACGGCTTGCAGCACAGAATTAACTTGCTTATCTGCTTGGAACAATGGAAATTGTTAAATTCTCTCAGTGTTGACATCATTTTAATTGTCATGGGCAAACCTAATTTGAATTTTAATGGTGCTGACAACAGCTGTCTTGAGAGGTAATGACAAATGAGTTTATTTGAAGTAGATTTTTACTGGTAGCTACATACATACCAGTTATTTTCTACTGAATGACTTTCAAGAACAGGATACAATTCTTTATTAGCAAATATGAAAGAAGTCACACTCGGAAAATGACTGAGTGAAAGGTTTTCCAGACTTCCTGTTCTTTAAATCTTTCTAAGAACAAAAGTGTTCAAAAAGTCCAGGCACTGTATGGGTTCCTTAGAGTTTAGGTATCAATATTCTTTCACTATATTCCATGAAATACAACTTTAAATGTGTAAGGTGAGGTTGTGCCCTCATTGAATCAATGGGAATTTCACTGCTGACTTCACTGGAGGCAGGAGCTCACCCCTAGAGAGAAGCCACGTCCACCACCCTTTTTTGCATGAGAGGTTAAGTTGTGTTTGTAGAGACAGGGACCTTTCTCTGGGGAAAGCAAAGCAAAGCCCCATGCAGCATAAAGATCCTACCCCTGTGGATGACTAGAAAGCCAAGGGACCCTTTGAAAGATTCAGGAGTCTCAGTTCCAAAAAGACATTCAGGTGGCAGAGACTGGCCTGGCTTTTCAGATCATGGCTATGGAACAAGAACGAATGATGTGTGAACTATCAGTCCAGTTTCCTCACAGAATGACCACAGCTGCTGGGACAAAAACCTGTCCCACTGATTAGGCAGACTAAACATCACAAATGACTTGTCCAGAGCAGTACTTTGCCACCTCCTTCATCTTGCACTTTCTGCTGTCTCACTACCGTGCAATGAAGAAGCTGTTACCTTTGTACTGGGACATGGCTCAGGTCAGCCAGGTGAGCTCAGGGAGGTGATGGGAGACAGTTCACGTGTCAGGACTTTGCTTAAGTGGTGTCAGGTTGTTCCTTTTTGGATTGTTTTCTTTATAGCAAAGTTTGATGTCGCAAAACCAGGACAAAAAAATTACAGGTTTTTCATCTGGAAATGGATGGAATATAATACCTATCTTTTTTAGTCAAAGAATAGCACGATATTGATTTAGATCAGCTGCTGATTTTTAGGCTTGGAACAGAACGGTGAAGATAGCTGCACCAGCCTGCCAACTAAATAGTTCAAAAATTACTCTAACTTAAGTGTTTACAACTTGTCTGATGGCAAAAAAAAAAAAAAAAAAAAAAAAAAGCATCAGCATGAAAATGCTGAGTGTTTAAAGAAAGGATTGCCAAAGCTTTAACACACCTGTAAGGAAGGAAGGAAACAAGTAGCGAGCTAGCCATAAATTGATGAGAAGAAACTTCCCTGCGGCTCTACCCTCACCCACTTTGCTGTGTGCCCTCCCATCCATTTCAGAGTCTGTCCTTTCTTTACCTTTCCCTCCTTTTTGTTTTGGTTTGCAGAGGTAGCTGAACCCAAGACCTGCCACACCGTTACCCATCTATCGCTCTCTTTGCACACTGTATTTATCTTGAACCTGTTCGTTTCTTCGGACTGTAAGCTCCTCAAGTTGTGGGTGGTGTCTTCCTGCTCAGTGATTACACTGCTTTGCAAACCGAAGCATTGGTCT
The DNA here is from genome assembly GCF_000699245.1 of Pterocles gutturalis. NCBI lineage: Eukaryota > Metazoa > Chordata > Aves > Pterocliformes > Pteroclidae > Pterocles > Pterocles gutturalis. The sequence goes on from NW_010123060.1 coordinate 58,275, forward strand.
CCCGTTAGGACATTTTGGAGCTAACCCAGCCAAAATAAGACAATGAAAGAATCATCAGTATGATCTCTGGTGACTAACACCATAAGCTAAGATCCCCCGGTGTATCATTGTCACTTTTTAGACTGTATGTGAAACAAAGAAACTCTGAGATCTGTGACCTGTGCGGAAGAAGGGTTTTACTGTCACCCTTTCCATTGAGTTTGGTGGAGTTAACTCCACGCACAGAGCGTGTGGGGATGTGCTGAGGAGGGAGGGAAAGGAGAAAAGCTTGCAGCTTCAGGAACCAGATGGCCAAAGGAAATGTAAGGATGTTTGTGTAAGGTTACAGTATGTACATAAACACATAGGTTCCTCATTTGTTCTGTCTTGAAAGAATAAAACAGGTTGAGTACAAGAACCTGAGAAGCGAAGGCAACTGCAATTCTTCCCTTATAGAAGTGGCCTGTTCTTTTTTTAAAAAGACTAAAAAATGTTAACAACATTCTGCTGGGATGAGCACCTATCATCAGGTTTGCTAGTGGAGGGGACACATATTTGTTTTTTAAAAGACATTTCAGCATAGGAATAAGAACTAGTGCCTTGGAGTTATGAGAGTGCTACAATGCAGTTTGGCTGGAACGATAAGGTGGATTATTTTATTGAATGCTCCGTTTATCCCACAGATTTTGAAAAAGAGCAGTAATAGCAAATATTTCAGGTAGGACATAGGAAGGATCTATTTGGCATAAAGTTAGAGTTGAAGGCAAGAGAAATTGCTACTGTTAATGGTCAATGTTAGTTTCTTCCTGTTCCACTTTCTATAAACAAGGTATTGCCTATACAAGCTCATTACTGTAAACTGAGCGCATTTAAATTGGCAGTAAAATCAGAGTATTTACTCTAGTGCACAAATAAAGTACCTAGTCCCATGTTTTGGAACAGTTTCAAGTCTTGAAATTCAGCAGCTGGCGGCTTTACAAGCAAAACCTTACACTTAAATAATTCACTTTTGAAAGTTTTAGGTGTTCTGTGTCAGGTAGTACCATTCAGCAGATATTCCTACCACCGAGACGCAGATTCTTTTGCAATAAATTTGCATTCACGGGGGCTTTTATAACTCTTCCAGCACTACTGACTCCAATGGCTGTTGATTAAATGTATATATCCTGTACATTTAATCTGACTTTCATTATGGCCACTTCGTAAAAATGCCATGAAATGGACAAGCGATGACACATTGCAAGAACAAGGAATCCCTGCAAAGCCTCAAATTGGTTTTTTTTTCCGCCTTATTTATAGTGACCGTGGTAAAGGCTAACTCTAAATCAGGGAGAATATTTGACAGCAAATGTTCCTATCTATGGATTATATATAACCCATCCTAAACACCAGATGAAAAAGGGGTAACCCTAGAAAAAAGAAGGGCTTGCTTCCATGTAAATCATGCTACAAATTGGACAACACCCAGTGAGTTCATTGTTCAACCCCAATTGTGAATGCTTCACATTTACTATTCCCCTGGAATCAATGTTAATTAAGGCTGACTGGGGCTATAAATCAGCCTTTGGTTTTTACAACTTAATTCAGCATTAAGCATATATATGTAAATAAAAGGTAACTGATTAACCACTGGAGTTTTCCAGGAGTTACTGAGGTAATTTGTTTTTGTTTGAGTCCTAGTGTTACCTTTTGTGATTTGCAGTGAGAAGAAGAAAAAGTGTATAGTATGTCATGTATTTGCTATGCGGTATTGTGAGTAGTTAAGTAATCTGGCCTGTTGGGTGCTGTCAACAAAACTCCGCCAAAATGGAAAGAGAAGAAGGAAATGCTTGAAAAATTTTGGAACACATGAACATTTAGTTTGCCATCTACTCTCAGTAGAGCCACTAGCGACAGTAACGTCAGAGCAGAAAAAGGCAAACCTTCCTGTTTCACTCGGGTGTCCCTGTCAGTATGGTGGCTTTGCCAAGAACAAATCCAACTGGCTCAACAGCCAATGCCTCTCGTAAGAGAGGAGTCTGGCTCTAGTTGGTGTCCAGTGGTGTAAGGAGGAAACCAAACACTGTTCCCCGGCAGTGCCACCTAAGGCAACAGGCAGCACAGGGCAGCGGCTGAGGCAGCAGGTGGGCGAACGTGAGTGTGTTTATGTGTTGGCATTCTCCTAAGAGAACAGGCACAGCCCTCCCAGTGCTGACAATAACCTCTTCCACGCACGTTCTCATAGACCTTTCGATAGAACTTTGCAAGATAATGGTCCCACCACGTATTGGCTAGGCTCAAATTCTGCCCACCGTTGAGAGCTCCACAGGACTAACCAAGGAGGCACAGGGCACATTGCTGTTCAGAGCCCTTGCGATACCATAAAAAGTGTACAAAGGAAAAGTAAAATTAAAAGTCATTATGTAAAACTTCAAGTTATTTTGGGGCTCTGCTGACATGTAGTTGGAAGGAAGTGATATATTGCATTTTGCATAAGACCTGCATTTCAAAAGCATTATGCACTGAGTTCAGCAGCATTTTTGGATGCTCATCAATGTTGAAATCAAGCCAAGAGTAAATGTTTTTTAGCACAAAGCGAAGCAAATTAAGCTTTGCAAATAAACAACTAGAATATCTTGTTTAAGTAGCCATCTGTCCCAGTTTGCTTACTAATAATTAGCAACCTAATGTTCATTTCAAACCATGCAGGTAATTGGAGTGGCAAGTACTCAAAGAGAAAGGGATGTGTACAGAACCAGGCTGAACAACCTAACCTGCAACACAGTAGCAGCAAAATTCAGAGCAGGGAGAAAATGGATAGGATTTTATGTTTTCATCACTCTTTACCACTGAGGAAGTACAAAACAACTGTCTTGTGGGTGTGTGTATAAATAGAATTAATTAAAAAGTGCACAGAACTAATACCTCCTTTGCAGCTCTTAGTTGAATGAGATTTGGTTTCATGGCACTACAGACTCCCTCTGATGTTCACCCAGGTGCTAACCCTGGATTTGGAAAACGGAACTGACTTTTGATTCCCTGGGGATTCCTGCATGCTCACTGCCTCTCTCTTTTTTGTATTGTCTTCTCTGAAAACATATAGAGAAAAAGTAATTTGGGTCCTTTAAGTCATAAGAGCAATCAACACAGGTGGCAACAATGTAACTTTTCATTTCCTTTCTTGAAAATGTTCTCAAACGATGTGTGAGTGAAATGATGATCTACATTCTTAATTTGATATTGCTTAGTGATGATGTCATCAGACATTTTCTTCAGGCTCCCCAGCTGTATAAGTAAGAACTTCGGCCAATGGACAGACAGTGGCCTAGCATTCAGCTCTTTGGAGGTGGAATTATTTTCCCATGGATTTAATAAACAATGTTTTTGTGCTGTTGCAGCTCCAGAAATGTTTTTTTGGTACAGGAAGAGGATTTTAACATCGAAATAATAATGGCTTCCCACAGGAGATGTGGTTCTGGATGAATGGAGGAAAGAATGGGAATTTCCTTACTCAATTGATTTAGTAGCTGGTTGTAGTTTCATTCCATCAAAGATCTTTTTTTCATATGTGACTTTCTCCTTAGAGAGCCTTTGACCTTAAATCTGCAAGAATGGGGTTGGGGGGCATCAGATGCCAAAGTACTTCATAAAAGAATCACAGCTGTTGGCCCTCAGCATCTTCTCATAGCTGGAGGCATTAATACATACATAGTGGCACTTTTTTGTGGTGGGGGGCACATGCAACAATTTTAGAGGCATGCAAAAAATCCAGCAGCAGCATTTCCCTTGGTAAATACTGCATAACATCACAGATACTGGGCACCTGTGCCTCAGTCTGCTCAGGAAATTTCATATCCTTTCCCATCTCAGCAACTTCATTTCCTCTCCTCTGGAAATGTTTCAAGAGTCCTAACGATTAGTACAATTGCAAGGGAATGAAGTAGACGGGCTTGCCAATCAGAGGTGCAGCTTGTTTATTTTCTCAAGCTTTGTTTTCCTTCACTTTTATGGCTGTCTCGATACAACAAATCTCTCACATTCTAGCCAGAGCGTGCTGCGGGGCACTCCTGGGAGTGACTGGAAACCAACAGATGGCTGGAATTGGAAAAAAACCTGGTTTGTAAGTAGTGACTAGGAAAGCAAAAGCCAACCCCTGCAAAGCAATTGCTGACTGGCCAGCGATTGATCAGCAGTGCCCTTTTATTTTATTTTTGAGAAGCGGATTGTTCAGGTGAACAGCAAGAGTCCCTGCTCCTTGCTGGCAGGTCACAAATCCGGAGTGATGGGCCACAGACGTTGAGGCCAAGCTCCTCAAACACTCTCTGAGCAGCATCCTGCTTCTCAAAGCCGTCCGCGAGTGAGCCTTTCACGGGGCAGCGCCAATGACTGCATCGCTTTCAAACAATCCGCCTGCATCCATCAGGGCAGGCTGGCTAGTGTACCAAGAGAAATGGTTGTCACGTCACTCGTTCTAGCTACCACAGAGCAATATCAGCCCTGCAGAAGTTACCCAGATTCTGGTTCTGGTAATGAGACGCCTTTCAACTGTGCAGGAACCGTAATTGTTTTAAGAAGAGTAACGACACTGACCTGTGCACTCACTTTAATTCTGGCAGGCAAGCTTCTGTGGACATGGCTGAAGCAAGCTCTTGGGGACATGGCTGTTTTGCAGCCACTAGAGGTCCAATCCCACCCACAGTAAAGTAAAAGGAAAAATCAAAATGGTTTCAGTGAGACCTGAATCAGGCCCCAGCTGATGAAAAAGAAGCAATGGCAACAGGCTCCAGTGGGCTGGCTGTACTGGGAGACAAAGCTGTTTCACTGGGAACTTGACACCTGCTCTAGAGCCTCTGAGGGCCAAACAAGACCAGAACATGTCGATTTTTATTTTCCTTCTTCAGCTGCTGTGTTGTTGTGGCTCCTTCCCTCTCTTACATCACTCCCCCACCACCCCCCAAAAAAAAATTTGAAAAGGAAGACAAGCTCTTTTCTAAAGCTGTGTGTGTTTTGGGTTGTTTGGGTGTTTTTGGTTTTGTTTGGTTTTGGTGTTTGTATTTTTTTGGTTTTTTTTTAAAAACTCATTTTGACCTCTGAGCCAGAAGGATAATGACATGGCTTTGAGACACTACCATAAATGGGGTTTTCCTTCATAAAACCCAATCTTGACATTTCAGTCAAGAAATCTAGAGTCCAAACTTCAGAGTGTACTGAGAGGGTTGGAGAATTTTAAACATTTACAAACATACTACAGCGGGAAGATAAAAAAAAGTAGAATCAGAAAAAAACCCAACAACGAAACACAAGCGAACGAGGCTGCTCTGGCTTCGCTGTCAGCGCAGCGGTACATCACAATCCAGAGGAACTGTGTTTATGCACCCTGTGTCCTGTGCCAAGGGTACATGGCTGGATGAGAAAACTGGAGGGTTCAGTTTCTCTGGATGTAACTTCCAAGGAGCGAGGCCTGAGCCAAGCCTGCTGAAGTCAAAACCAATCCTTGACATCCGTGGACTTTGGCTCAGAAGCCAAGTAGTTAAAACAGGTGAATATGTCAAGGTCTCAGTGACATTTCAGCTGCAGTCAGACAAACTGCAGTCATGGCAGCCAAGCTGGAGGAGGATTCATATGACCCAGCACCTGATGGTGGCATCTGACGCAGAAGCTGGGTCTCTTTCCAGTAGCGATGGGGTGGGAAGAGAGGGAGCAGCACTCCCCGGGGCAGTGCCCGCTGCCTCGCCGTGCTCAGCACCCTCCCTGCGGGGGCCGGGCTCTCCAGTGCCTGTGGCTCTGCCCCGCTCATCCACACATCTTTTTTAGGTGCTTACAGGCAGATACGGGGAGCCCCCGCCGAGGCAGCTTACAGTTAGTATGGGTTTGGCGAGCGGTGCGCTAGGACATGGGTGCTGTGACTGGGAGGAGAAACTGGGGAGCCCAGGGTCTCTGAGCAGCAAATGGAATCGGAGAAAGGGCTTGAAGCCTCCTGTCAGTGTGCTGTGAAAGTGGAATGTGACATGATTTTTTCTCTCCTATGTCCCAAATCCCCCACACCAAATGTTTGACCTGCCTGTCTTCCTGTCTTAATTAGTCTTCTGTCTTTCTGGGAGCTGGGGCTGTTCTTTTGCAAATGGCCGCGCAGCAGACGGGAAACCTGTCATGTTTATTTTCTAAGCTGTAGGGGGCACCCATTTGAAAAAACTCCCAGCTTATCTAAACGTTTTTGTTTGTATGATTTTGAATTAGGAAGTTTGAGTAATTAGTTAAGAAGATTAACTAAGTCTTAACAACATGCAGTAGCATACTTACTTTCCTCCTCCTCCCCCCCAAGTATTTCCTGAACAAAACCCAGGCTGCCAAACTGGGATGATACCCTTTTCTATTTTAGTTTCTCACTGTGCCACATGCTGACATAACCTCTGTTATTTCAATTCAGTCTCATTAAAGGGATTATTTTGTGCCTAGTTGTTCAAGAAAATTAATCTAAAGAGAAGAAACTTCAGGTTGTATTGTCCGTTGAACTATACCCACCACAAACATTTTACTTCTTTTGGCTGCCTTATTAAACCTGTGGGAAGAGACTTTACTTACAGCACATAAAGGCTTCCTCAAAGGAATTTCTATTTTTTTCAGTTAATGAAGAATTTATCTGCTGTTAGTAGCACAATACAAGAGCAATAACACTTTCCCGTAGCTCAGGTAATATTTCATGTATTCCTAAGAAACTGAGCTCCTAAGCTTTACTTATCCTTTCACTTGCTTAGCTCTCTAATTGCTGGAGAAGAACATTTAATGTCTTTTTTAGCATTGCAGTGGAAAACATTGTTTCTGAAGCCAGGAAAACTGAAAAATTAAATACATTCTACATTTCCACTAATAACAAAGAAAAGCCATCACAGACTGTTCTGGGCAAGGATGGTGTACGATCCATGATGTCACTTACTGCAACTTAAAAATGAAATAATGAAAGATTTCTAAAAAATCCATTAAATCAGGAGTGGAGAGGAGGGAGTATTTGTTTACAGAATCAATTACTGGGCTGTCACTAGGCTTTAATGAAGTCGTGGCTATTAAGAACTTGATCCTAGAAACCCTACCACAAGCACTCATTTGAAACGGTGGGAATGAGGAGGGGTTTGTACAAACAAGACTAGTATTAGCCTGTATAGTTTTCCTGTGTTTTGCATCATTTGTGCACTGCAAGTCTTGTGTGTGACATAAAGCAGCGTGGTCTGTTTATTTGTACATGGGAAGCATACTCTGGCATTTAAAAGAATCTAGCAGATCATCCCTTGTAGGTAACTGCCATTTTAATTATCACCAAATAACAAGTTCTTGCTTAGAAATTAGCTATTCTGCATAAATAAATATTCCTCCTAGGATTTCAGACACTATAGGCAACACAGAAAAATACAATGAGCAAATTTATTTTGACTTAAAAGCTCCATCTGAGAAAATTACCGTATAACTACAGATGAGAAATTGCTGGAATGTCAACTTCATTTGCAGTGGCCCCTTATGGCCTGATCACCCCTCCCTGGCACAATAAATCACTGGCAAGATCCTTACCTTAACACGTTTGATCTCAGCTCAGCAAGACTTGGTTTTGATGTGAAGAACTCCAGATCTGATAGGTCAGAGACAAATAGCAGAGCCACTGACCTGCAAAGTGCTAACTCTGTATTAGACCCAAGTGAGCAGCCATAAGCTCCTGGAAAGTTTTCCTTCACTTCTGCTTTGCAGTCTGAATATTTTAAAACATTACTGTTTGCATGTTTTGCTAAATGGTGCCAGTGACATTTCCTTTCATGTCATTCTGCGCATACGGAATCCACAAAAAGTCAAACAAACAAAACAAATAAGCGCACAGTATGAGAAGCATTATCTTGGGTAAACTGTCAGAATTATCTACAATTTAGGGTGACATGAAATAAAAATCAGTATTTATCAGTTTCTTCATTTCATTTACATAAATGGCTTGCACTGGCCCTTTACTACCTAGACTTACTAATATCATAAGGATATTCACTGGTACGCTCATTAAGGTGATTGCAAGTGCCTGTATGTACGTGTCTGTACATACAGAAATTCAAACTCTTAAAAAAAAACAACACACAAACAGCCCAGCTTGTGACATTTGCATTCAAAATCTGAACTTTCACAAGGACCAGTTTTGTGGCCACTCAGATTTGCAGCCTTGGTTTGAAACGATTCCTTATTGCCCTGGTTAAACAGTCACTTATCTCTACGATAGTAAGCAGGAGTGTTAGTCTACCAGAAAATTGGATGTTCTTAATGAGCTTTGGGGGAGAATAGCTTTGCATCATCAGCATTAAGTTAAATCACATTAAGTACCCACTTACAACACAGGGATTACCACTTATGACATCTTTGGTGAAAGCCTTTAAAACAAATTGTTGTGTTTGTTAGAAGAAGCTGTGAGATAACAATTCCCAGAAGCCTGATTTATAAACCCTTTTTGCTCTTCAAGAAGATGCAAAGGAACCCAACACCTCTCATTCAGTGCTGTAATGAATTCTCTCAGGCTGGAAATTCTTTTTCATAAAAAGTCTTGGGCAATACTGATATATTTACTTTAGAATATTCTTCTGGAGAGAAGAAACCTTCAGCTAGATTCCCTTTCCTCAGAGTTCAGTTCAGATTTCTCCTCCAGTTCTTTCTGTTGATAAGCCACTGACTTTACATATACAAAACTGGAACAGGTCATTCACTTTTTATTATTCATAAGGCTGATGGGGGAGAACTGGGCTTAAGCTGTCAAAGTATCCTGTTGTGCTTGGATACCTGACAAATTTACACCCCAAAGTACTCTGTGGTGCTAAGACTAAAATTGGATGTGAAGCATTCTTGCAAGAGCTGATTACAGTCCCAGGCAAAGAAAACACTTCAGGGTATAGCAAAATAATGCCAATATTTAATAAAGTTTAATATTTTTATATGTGACTGGCAAGCTATTCTGTATAGAGATATAGGCCTGCATGAAAAATGAGCTCTTCTATTTACCTTTAAATAGAAGCAGACTAATACCTTTGAGTGTATAAATTAAAAACATGACCCTCACCTTTTGCCAAACATGCAGCATTAAAAAAAATGGACTAAGGCAAAACCAAAACCTAACTATACAGAGATTTCCTTAAATGAGCAAAGTAGATTAAAAGTCTTGTCAATAAAGGCCTTGTTAAAAAAAAAAAAAAGTTCATATATGCAGGTCTGACAATTGTTTTTTTCCCCCCATTTCCTTTAAAATTCATGTTTCTCTTCCCCTTTCTAACCAAATTCCCTTCTTCTCTGCTGGAACCCCTGTAATGACACCAGAATGTGCGCAAACCTCATTAGTCTCCCTGCTGTTTACAAGACAGGATTTATGCTCAGTGTAGTGAACACAGTGACACACGATCACTAAATGGCTGAAACCACCATCAAGACTTTCATCTGAGAAATTTTTCACCCAGACATTGCCAATACTATTGGCATGTAGAGGTATGAAAACCAGTATTAATTACAGCAAACAGACGTCACCCCATGCCCAGCTTTCTCCAAGGAGTTTACCAATAACTTGCCATTTGGGAAGGTTAATTCCACGCAACCTTTGGCAGTTATCTGGTATAAGGTATGTCGCCAATTCAATCCATTAAGTAATAACTAAACTCTCATGGGACTGAGCTGAAGTCAAATGTTGTTATTCCAGGTTCACTGCTTTTAGTCTCCCTGAAGACCATTTAGGCAAACAGCTGGAAGAGCTGGCTGTGAAGGTTCCTAGTTGCAGGGAACTGCTCTACGAAAGCAGGTTAAAGGCTTCTAACCAGGAAATAAGTTATCAAGCATTTGTCCTGTTGCTCCCTCAAGGAGAGAAATGAACTGAGACAGAGAGCAAGAGCATGAACACATTTGTGTTTCAGCTAGAATCCAAACGCTAAAAGCAATGGTCTCGGCTGATGGGAGAAAGAGCTGTGCTGCACCCGCTGCTGGGCACGTTCTGCAGTGGGCTCCTGCTCGTCATCTAAACAGCTCTCCGTGCTGGAGCGCCTTACTAAACCGAAACCTTTGAAAAGCAAATAGAAACAATACCAGAAACAACAACCTGGACTTCCAGTGCTGTCACTGCATCGCACCAACAGAAGTACTCCTCCTGGCAGACAGTACAGAGGGGAGCAACCTGCGAGCTCCAGCCTCATTTGACCTCGTTATGCAGGTTTTCCAGCAAGGAGGGCACTGCCTCCCTGACAACAATCAAGGGAATAACACCAGAGACGACTCCTGATAAAGTGACACAGAACGAGAGCAAATAGCACACAGAAAGGGGTCTTTTCATCTATACTGCACGCACGTGTATGGGTGAGAGCACAGAAAAATGTGCAGTACCATGTAGGATTATAGACATGTATCCATGTGTAAACACTGGCTCTGAAATCACCTGTATTGACATTTCATGGAATAGTATCTACAGGAAAAGAGGTTTTATCTTCTAGTAGTCTGGCTGGTTTAGCAAGAGATCCTGCCTCTGACACTGACCTGCTGTCTGAGTTAGTCATGGTTACACTCCCACAAAGTTAAACTTCCCCATCTGTGAAGGAACCTTGTCACCAGTTTTCCTGTGAGACTGAATCAATTAATGTTTTCTAAAAGGGTGATGCAAGGAGCAGAATATTCACACTTGCAGTTGAGTGATGCTAGCTAAAAATATCTTTAGGAATGTAACAAATGGATTTCAAAATCACTATCAAGTGCTAGACCACGAAGACTAGGTCATCTTCAGCACAGCGAACCCATTTAGCGGTAGTCTCCTATCACAGTTTTGGATGGACAGTGAAAAAGCAGAGCTTGATTCTCACCTCTCAGGAGAACAGCATCCCATAGACACCACAAAAGACCAAAGATGCCATTAAGCAGCTGTGGTACAGAAAGTGTGATAAGGACAAGAGGAGGAAGACCAACAAAAAACCACCAAGCATGAATGGAAAAGGGGGCAAAGGCTTAGCCAGATGTCCTGAAAAACACGTGTGCATGTTTCTCAAGATCCGTGCAGGCCATTCTGGTACAGAACTGCTGCATCCATACATCCCAACTGAAGAAACTGGAGAGAATAAAATAAACCCCCGGATTTGGAAAGGCAGGTGGTAATTTCTTTGTAGTTTCTAACTACTTAAGAATAAACTTAAACTATTTCTGTTACAGCTGAAAAAAACCACACATAAACAAATGCAAAAATGCGTAGCTATGGTATGCTGGTAAGCTTTGAAAGTACCCAGTGGAATCACGACAGTGCTTTTATGCTTGGATGCAAAGAACATTTAAAATAAACTCCAAGTATGTTTCAAACAATCAAATGAAGTGGTTCCTTCAAAAAACATAATCTGTGTCCCCAACTGGCAGATACATAAATGCCTTCTCAAATCAGTTTGACAGTGGAAAGAAGTAGTAAAGCCAGTTTAATTTCTCTTTTAAGGACTTTTTACACTAGCAGAGTGGCAAATGAGAGTGAGGTGCAACACCATGGGAAGTGCCTTAGTGGTTGAGCTGAAAGGCTTTACGGGGTTTTTCAGCTAACTAGATCACAGTTTTCATCCAGGTCATCTTACCGTTGGGAAACAGAAGTGCAAGTGCCTATAAACCAGCATAAGAAACCTGCGTGTGCAAACGGGTGATGTGGACTGCATCAGGGAGAGGAAAAGGACTAGCATTTTGTGAGCATAAGGGGATGAGAATTATCAGAGGCACACCACGATTTCTAGGTACAAGCTATGCAGGGAGGACAAGTCAGGTTGCAGAGAAGGGAGTAGCTCTGCGTGTAAGGAATTCCATGGATATTTATTGAAAAAGAAACATAACTGTCTTGGTGTCAGGACCACCACCACCACGTGGTCGCAACACCGCCTCCCCCCCCCACTCCCCTCCCGGTAAAATGGGGAGGGATAAGAAAAAGTGGAACTTCGTGAGTTGAGATAACGACAGATTTTTTTTTTAATAATACCACACGAGGAAAACCAAAGAAAGGAGAATATAACAATAAGACAAGATATAGAGTACAATGGAAACACTGATACAATGAAAATCTCACCACCACGAGCTTCACAAAAGAGACCCCTCTCCCGGCTAGCTTCCCCTTATATCCCGGGCATGACGTTATCCCAGCTGGACCCAGGACAATAACATAGAATGTAGAACCACAGATGTAGAGGCAGTGTAGATCAGGCAGGGTAATAGCAGGAGTGAAGTACTAACTTCTGGATAAGAGCAACTGAAGTGACATTGAAGTGGAAAAAACAATACGAAGGCAATGAGACTGGTGCAAAGTAACTGCATATCGGTTCAGCGAGAGCTGCACTGAGATAGCGTCTAGGGAACACACAGCTTTCTGTAGCTGAATCTAAACAACATTTGACACAGTCCTGTCAAGAACTAAAAATTGTGTCTGAACCCCCGAGAAAGGGTTACCACATAAATAATTTCAGCTTCATTGCAGGAGAGAAAGCCACGAAGAAGCCCTACTCACTGGGATACTAAACTTCAAGAAACAATTTTATTTTTTTTCTTTTTTTAAGAGGAAGTAACTTAGGAACTCCCTGCTTGAAGCTAGGAAATTAAAATCCATAGAATCAGCATGGAGGCTTAAGAATATGAAAGAGTCAAAGAAGATTTGCATCCCCCAGGCTAAAAATGGGAAGCACGAGCAGGAAAATAAATGGAGTAGCTAAGCAGAAAGATACAAAAAGAAATGTAGGGGGAAAAAAAAAACAAACAAACACCCCAAAAAACCCAAAACAAAGTGCTAACTTTAAAAGGCTGCAAAACACAAAATTAAAAATAAAAATTGCTACTAAACATTCAGAAGAAAAAATACCAAAAAGTAACACAAATAAAACAGCCAAGAAGCCTAAGTTTAATAAATAAGCAAATAAAGGCTGTGGGAGAGTCAGCAGATTCTGAAAACAACCTGGCTATAAAAGGTAGAAAAGGGAGATGGAAGATATTTCCAGAAGCGGCTGCTCATTTGGGGGGAATCTATACTTGGCTATACCAAAGTAGGTGATATTTCTGGACAAAATGTAATGTGTTGTAGGGCCAAGGGAAGAAAAGCAGAGCCACTAGTTTGAACAGTAGAAGATGACACGTGAAATACTTCTCCTGGGGACTCATCTATAGTGAAACTCTTAACACCAGGAATACACTGAAGATCATTTAAAGGCCATGTCCAAGACAAGGGTGTTTCAGTCCCAGTTGTGCTGCAAAGAGTTGAAATAAAGTTCCTGAAAGAAATCTGAAATGCTAATGCATCTCACCTCTTCCAGTTCTCAAAAGCTGAAGCGTCAGAAATTGCACGAAAGCCACTAAGGATATACCAGGCTGGTGGGGATGATGATGATGATGATGATGATGACGTATTAAGTGGTGTTTTTCCCACTGAAGCCTGAGGACACACTGCCACAGCACAGACCTGGAAGGACCTTCCATCTGGAGAGATGGTGTTTCAGATGCAATGGAGACCTGAGGTTCTGACCAGCTCTGGCCACTTGAGGCTAAACTGAAGGCGTGCTGAGCTATTCCCGAGAGGATAAGATTGACTTGTATATGACAGTCATGTAATACCTGTATTTACCTGAAATAGTAAATAGCTCTGCTCTGGAAATAAATCCATTTCACTTCAGAGTGAAGCCTTTACCTATATAAAGACGTGCGTTTGGAATTTCTGTAGGGACTGTTAGGTTCTGAGTCAAAACTGAGGGGTTTTGTGTAACCACTGTGAGATGACCAGAGCGTGCTAAGAGGCCAGTGACTCCCTGGCATCCTCCTCCCATCCACGTTCAGCAAAGAGGCTGCAGCCTGTTCTTCTGTGCAACGCTTCCTACGCCTTTGTGACTTTTCAAATGGATTTTTGTACCTTGCTTATTTTAAATGGGGGCATAGGGGAAACGCACATGGACATCAGCACAGCAGATCCTTGCTGTAACCACAACACCCGCATCCCTTCAGGTTCTGAGTTCAATTCTAGTCTTCATTACCTAGGAATCCCTCCCAGATGAAGGTCTATATACTGTAGTGGTCAGTGTGGTCCCTGTGTTTTAACCTGCAGCTGAGGTCAACTGAGATTGAGTTGACCTTAAACATTTTCATTTGGGTCACAGAATTTGATGTGGATGGTTCTCTGCTCTGAAGTATTTTCCCACTTCAGCCCAACAAAGCTGGAATGTATTATGTTTCAAGTCATAAGGTAAAAATCTAGTTCACTAGGCTCTCTGGGAAAGGAATTGACTTCAAGTGAACAAGAATGAAGTCCTTTTTTTCTTTTGTCAGTTGGAGACTATTTCAGCAATGCTGTTGCAGCAACGCTTTGATGGGGCTTCACGTATCCTACTTTTAGTAACGCAGTGCTCCCATGTTTAAAGCTTACTTACACTGCATAACTTCAAATTCAAGTTTTGCACGCACGTCACAAAGGTAGATTGCTGCTAAATGTAAATAGAAAATTCTGGTCAGCAGAAATATGTTCTTAGACAAATTCTGCAATATGGAGCTTCTGGTTGCATGCACGTCACAGAGGTAGATTGCTGCTAAATGTAAACAGAAAATTCTGGTCAGCAGAAATATGTTTTTAGACAAATTCTGCAATATGGAGCTTCTGTTGTGGAGACAAACCAATTACATGTATGCAGTCGCAACAGGAATTCCTCTGTTCATCTGAGTAAGCACAAAAGTAATAAATGATTGGGCCCTTACAGATAGCACTCGTTTTTTAGACTTCATCTTTCTCCATTATAATACTTAGTATTAAGTCTTTGCATAGCTATTTATGCACGTATTTGTGCTTGAGTAGGGATGCCAGCGCTTGTTTGAGGATTCCTCACTAGAGGACTGCATGGAACTGCAACTCGATGAAGATTTTTTTTAAACCTTTACACATCTGTGCTTACATTATATTTACACAGCTTCCTTATAATGTTGTCTCTGTATAAATGCATTTTCTGTCTCTCATTTCTTTCAGCTGAACTAAAGTTGATGTTCTGGTTACTTGTTTCAGAGAGTTCTACTCTTTAAAAAAACAAACAGATAAGAAGTTGTGTTTTTAGAAGTGGAGAGAATTAAACAATTTGCAAAAAATAAATAGTGAAATGTTACAGTTCGGTCTTGGGAAAAATAGCTGCAAAACTGTAAAAGAAGAAATGCAACTTTATGCAGGATCTGACTAAGAATTTATGATATGGAGCACTGAACTCATCTTTAGTAATTTTTCTCTGTAAACCTGCAAGATTTCTTGGAAGATAGTTAGTCAAATGAGGAGCCGAGATGAATCAGTGGATATAATTTATTTAGACTTTAAAAAGGCTTTTGATGATAAAGTCCTTAGCAAGAGGCTATTAAGGAAAGTTAGTAACCATATGGTGAAAGATAAAGTCCTGCCATGGATTAAAAAGTGGTTAAGAGATAAGATAAAAAGACTGGAAATAAATGGATAATTCTCCCTGGAAAGAGGTTAATAGCAAGATGCCCCTTCATTACTGTGACTAGCAATTGATATCTTGGTTCACCTGCTTTTGCAGATCGTTAATAGTAAGGCACATAGTTTGCAGATAAAAATACTCAGACTAATCAGAGTACTGAAGAAAATACCGCTAAGGCTGAATTTAAAAGGCATTTGGGCAACTCAAGGGTAGATGAAATTTGCCAAAGGCAGTAAAGGCAAAGCAAAGCCTGCTGGAAGGAAGGGTTCACGTTACTTTTAGATGCTGATGCTCCCAATGACTTGCAGTGCCTGTGGACAGCTTACTGCAGACAACTGTTGATGTGAATTGGAAAGAAGGGAAGACAAAAGGATACAGTGGAGATTACAGGCTGAGCAGAGATCATCAAGAATTTTTAGACTGTTGGGATTTTTTAATCAGAAAATGCAGATACATCAGGAGAGAAATTTACTATGGATTGGTGAACTTCTGTGGGAATGGTTTCTGAAGGACAGGATGGAATGGAGAATTGAAGAGGAGGGTTTCTTTGTCAGAATGAAAGTGTGTGTTCAAGACACATTATCCCAACTCAATAGTCCAATAGTTAGGGTCAATGCCCAGACAGCCATAGATCTTGGATCGAACCCTTGCTCTCTCTGACATCATGAGTATTCTTGGAGCAAAGACCTGAATCCTGCTTCTCCTCCATGAGTGTCCTCCCTAGAGTGCTATCAAGTTGATATCTCTTAGGCACCATAAATACTTAGAAGTGAATTATCCAACCAGAGAGAATGTGAGACTCTTTCCAAGGATAGCCAAAGGTGGATAGCATCCAAAATTGGGACCTATCCACCATCAGAAAGCAGGGATCCATATTCAGGTCTCTGCTCTGTTTGCATCAGAGCAGGGGTATGAATTTGGCAGCCCTTCAGCTCGGGCAAGTGCTCTGGTTACTGCTGACTTTCTGGTTTTGGAGCACAGTAATAGGTCACTGCTACAATAGTTACCTTCTCAGGAATACAGTCATTACCTGCAGTAGTTACCTAGCTGCTGCCAGTATTTGTAATGCTCTCAAGTTAACACGGCTCTAGCAGCTGTACTGGAGTAAGCAAAGGCAGGGGACTGGATATGCTCGAGTCTACCGTTGTTTCTTCATCCCTCATGCAAAACCTGGGTAAATTTGGTTTGTGCAGAAGACCTTAAAGGTTTGTGAGGAAAGAAAGAATCCTATGGTCAGGCTCTTAGTTGGAAAAAAGTGCATAAATAGTTTGCATTTGCTATATGGGTTGGTGGATTGTATTACTAACCACAAAGGATGAACACACTGGAAGAGAATTCAAACTGAAGATTTAAACAAGAGTAAATCTAAATACAGTATATACCCTAAAACGTCATATATGATGATACAGAGGGACACATCTAGTGTCAGCATCAGATGCTGAAGTGTTCCACAAAGGCTGTTCTGTTTGTCTACTCTTCATGCAAACATCTCTTCATTTTCTGTGCCCCATCTTTTGTAACTGCCCAGTGCTCACTGAGCTGACCCACAAGGCTAGCTGATTTCTTCAAGTGTCAGTCACTGAATCTGACTTTAAAAGGCATTAAAGGAGTGAGGTCATGCAGGGAAAGACAGGTGGGAAATAGCACATATTCATCACTTACTCTAGTTTTGCCAAAGCTTATCTTCAGTCCAAAATCTGACAAAGATTCTGTACATTATTGTAAATAAAATAGATTTTGCGCCTCCTATCTTAATGTCAGTCTAGAATTTTATCTGGAAAACACATGCTGGAAATTTTTGTGAAAATAATTTATAGTACTCTTCTGCAGCATTCATTTCAGGGCAATGCCAAGAAAGCATGAAAGAAAACACAGAAACTAAGTAACAAAACAGTTCAAACCCAAACGCTTATCATATGAGAATTTGAAATGTGTTTGTTAGTTCTTGTCTGTCCAGCAGCAATTTGCCACCACCTCATACAAACGGCTGTAGACAGTTTTCTCTTGCAGGGCTGGGTAGTTCACCCGGCTGTGTTTAGAGACTGGCCTGATTTTAGCCTATGGGGTAAGAGTAGAGTCACCAAACCCTTTTCCCCAGGGCAGAAAGATGTGGTGGCCGGCCAATTCACAGGCTGTGCCTGCAGAAACATCTCTGGACCTCTTCACTGCCACGGCGCTGTCACTTCACCCCTTTAGAGCAGCGCTTTATAAAAGTCTCTCAGAACCACCATTCTTCAACTTTTCCTTAGGCTAAAGCTCTTCAGCTCTTTCTCAGACTTAAATTGGTTGGCAAGCAAGAGACAAAACTGAAAACATCCAGCTGGGTTAGTGTCCCCAGCGTGATGCAAACTGAGAAGAACATTCGTTCGCTCAGTTACAGGATGTAATGACAAAGCGAGGACAGGACGGAACCCTGGGGTCCTCACTTGATACCAACCTTGTAAAGTCAACGTGACCGCCATGAAAACACTCTGTAAAGCAGATTTGGTTATACCATGACAAAGGAAGGATAGGCACGTCCTGCAGAAACACCTTTAGCCCCTCAAACAGGGACAGCAGGAGGAGAGCGCCGCAAAGGGCTGATTCCCACGTCTGCTATCAGACACCAGGGAGACAGGCAAGCCTCAGGAGGGAGAACGGAGATTCGTAAGAGCGTGAAAGGGGGAGGCAGCAATACAATACTGAGCTGAGAACCCTCTGATCACCCTCAGAAGCTCTCAGATTCTCAGAGCCATCAACCCAGGGCTGCGCTTCCCGTACAAAACCTGCTAATAATGTGTCCTCACGGGATGTCATGCTGCAGCTCATCTCACACACTTGATAGGTCTGGAGCAGCCTGTTCTGGGACACTTTCTGGCATAACGTTGACATTTGCAGAAGTATGACTTGTTGCCAAGGGAAGGGCTGGGTCCCCTTCCTACCTTCGTGCTCCCTTACTCACAGAGCCCAGCACTGGCCACACGCTCCTGGCGAGTCTGAGAAGGGCTCGGCCGTGCCGCGGGGCTGCAGAGGAGCCTCATTCCCTGCAACACTGGAAGATCCCTGTTCTGCAGATGCAATCCCTCCCCACATGCTCATGTTAAGAAGCAGAGAATTAGAGAGTCACCACAATGAAAAGAGAGATAATCTTGCATGTAGCAGTTTTAGCACTTGCCAGCCACACAGAAAAACTTAACCCTGTGTGCTTGGACACTCATCTTCATGGCTCATTCACCAATTCTTATCACACACATCTCAAACTTTCTTTTTCACAGAGACCATGCCAAGGGACGAAAAAGCTGGGAAAAATATATCTAACGGCTGGTTTTTTAAAGACACATATGCTGACTCCCAATATTCAAGTTACAATAGATCCTGCTGCACATCGTACACAAAAACATGATGTCATTTTCATCACTAAATAATTTTTTTTCCAGCCAATGAAACACTACATTCCTTGTGTGTGCTACACCAGCTGTACGGATGGGAAGGACTTAACACACAGTTTTCTGCTCACTTCAGTAAACCTACCAGAGGAATAGTTCACAAGTTTCAATAGTTCTACTAAATAATAGGATACATGGAAATTGCCTGGACAGGATTTTTGTTATCTATGTTCTTGGAAGGAGCTTTCATAGTAATTCCAAGGATAATGTAGTGTTTTAAAGAGAATGAATAATAAATTTACTTTTTTTTTTCTAGCACATATTACAAATCTTTAACAAATCTCATTTAGGGATTCCTGTAATTTTAACATGTTCTATCCTAACAAAACCGTCTCTGTTTCCCAATGCAGGATTCCAGAAATGGAATTTAATTAGGAAAACATATTTTTAAATTACTTCACTTGGTTTAAATGTTCACAGGCACCTCTCTTTTTCATAAAGGATTAACTCCCAAATGGTTAAGATTTTACATTCAGAGACAGCTGTAATAGAGTTCAAGAATTCTGTGTCCTGGTTGTGTATTTAAAATTCTCAGCTAACAAGCAGGAGAGAGGCTGCTAGGAATGCTTACAGATGTCTGATTTTACAAGGTTTGGGGTTGTTGTGGGGTTTTTTGCCAAAGTGCTTTAGTTTAATGTTATTTATTGTTTATGGAAGTTGTTTGTCATTTAAGACATGAAGTGACCACTCCCCCAAAAGAAAGAATCAAGTTACAATCCATTATTTCAGTTTTGATTGTTTTTCTTTGTAATAGGTGGGAAAGTGGATCCCGGATAAAAGTGCTGCCCAAGACAAGACTCCGAGCTGAAGACTCTAATTATCTATAAATCACTTGTATTTCCTGCAGAGAAAGAGAAAAGGGAGGGAAGAGAGAGACAGACAGAAAAACAGAGAGAGAGGATATGCCAAGTAAAATATTTAATACCTGTCCTAAACCAAATTTCTCTCAAAAGCAACCAGGAGTTACCTGATATCTCAAAACCAAGCTTAGAGGAAACATGTTGTTGTTGGTTTTGGCTTAATGTTGAAATAGAATAACTTTCTTTTACTTGATCCATTAGTATAAAATGTGTAACATCTTACATATTTATGAGATGATGGCACTATATAAGCTGGATAGTAATCTTTAATAATTCAGAATATGTTCTCACAGACAAGATACAATTTTTAGATTTTTAGAACCACTTCTCTAGTTGCAGAACAGAGAAAAGTGAGTGCCCTTATGCAAACTGCCTGTGATACTACTCTCAAGTATTATCCACCCAACACTGAAGTGTATTGTACACTGAAACCAGCAATAAACAAAATTCATGCCAAATACTATGTGCACAGTATGATTGCTCCCAAAGTGTAACACCACACATCAAATAACTACATTCCTTTTTAATGTAAACTATTTCAAATAAAATATATGCAAGAAACCATGCACATCTTTTAATTTGTATTTTGCATTAAAATGTAATGAAATCTAAAATAGTTTCCTTTCCTCTGAAACATTCTTCTAGAACATGGAAATGCTGTAACAAATTAGAGGACAAATTAGTTTTGGCATCCACTTAAAAAAAAAGAGAAAAGACGAAAAGCGTTTAAAGTGATTATATGGAAGAAAAAATTATACTGCATCAGCCAAAATGAGTTTCCTATCAGCTTTAAAGCTCCTGAAGTTGTATTTCCAGTAGATAAAAATGTTATCACCTTTTTCCAGGGCTGATGTGCTTATTTTCCTACTAAGTCACTCAGTAATTAGAAACAAAGTCTGACACACTGTAATCTGTTTATACATTTGAAACTTCTCCAGAATGAAAACACTCTTGAGCTAAAGATACTAAAGATGCAAAGATTCCAAATATATTTAAAACAAATTGAAAAATTCAAAATGCATTTACAAACTACTGACTGTTCTTTAAACCCATTTTAATAGGCGCAAACAATTTAGTCCCATAATACACAACAGAAAACCAGCAGATTTTTCTATGTTGACTCAGTGGGCTTGTTCTTAACCCTCTCTTTATGAAAATCAGTCCTAAAGGTTAGTAGGAAAAAATATGCCCTCTCACAATATTGTTCAAGGACGTATCACAGAAGTTAGTAGAGAGACCTGTTCCAGCGCTGTAACAACCTGGTGATATTAGGAGTCCTCCAGGAATTGTAAGAGAGTCCCTTTGGCACACAAGGTAATTCAAGAAAGAAAACATTTTTATTTTCTGATAGAGAGATACAGGTATGTATAGTAACTTCCTCTGAAGTACATCCAAAGCCACTGAAATGTTTTCCAGAACTACTGATTTTGCACTGAAAATCAACCCCATCAGCTCTGTAGAAAATTCTATGTTTAAAGAGAAGTGGCAAAGCCAGTCTCAGCAGATCTCATTACCCTGTGGTGTTCCAGATGATCACAGGACTAAAGATCTGTTTCCTTTATTACATTTTCAAGGCATCTTTAGTAGTTTTTCATCTCTACAGTCGAGTAGGGCAGAATGAAACTGATTTTAAGCAAAATCCCTCCTTTGGAGGGAGAGCCGTGAGTTTCCCTGCCGGAACGAACGAACACAACTTACCTTGGTGTATTTGATTTCAAGGTTGAGAGTGGGAGAAGGCAGCAGATGCAGAGATGCCATCAGAGCTGCAGGATCTGCCTTCACCTCCCCTGGCATCTCAATTTTACTGGAAGTCATAGTCTCGGGGAGGGGGGGGGAGGGAGTTTACAGTGCCACCGAGACCCCGCTCTGACCTGGTGTCGTGTTGTGTTTTGGGTTGTTCCCCCCCCCTCCAAAGACC
>NW_010123061.1:0-13618 GCF_000699245.1 Pterocles gutturalis
CCAGGGATGGAAGTGAGGCTGACCAGTCTCACACAAAACAAACTTAAACTAAAGTCATGTAGTTATCATAGAATCATAGAATGGTTTGGGTTGAAAGGGAACTTAAAGATCATCTAGTTCCAACCCCCCTGCCATGGACAGGGACACCCTCCACTAGACCAGGTTGCTCAAAGCCTCATCCAGCCTGGTCTTGAACACTTCTGGGGATGGGGCATCCACACCTTCTCTAGGCAACCTGTTCCTGTGTCTCACTGCCCTCACAGTAAAAAACTTCTTTCTAATATCTAATCTAAATCTATCCTCTTTCAGCTTAAAACCATTACCCCTCATCCTATCACTGAACTCCTTGATATGGAGTCCCTCCCCATCTCTCCTGTAGGGCCCCTTAAAGTGCTGGAAGGCTGTTAGAAGGTCTTCCTGGAGCCTTCTCTTCTCCAGGCTGAACAACCCCAATTCTCTTAGTCTCTCTTCATATGGGATGTACTCCAGCCCTCTGATAGTCTTTGTGGTCCTCCTCTGTACCTGTTCCACGTCTTTCTTACATTGGGGTCCCCACAGCTGAACACAGTACTCCAAGGGGGGTCTCACAAGAGCGGAGTAGAGGGGGAGAATCACCTCCCTCAACCTGCTGGTCACACTTCTTTTGATGCAGCCAGGATATGGCTGGCTTATATTTTCATAAAGGACTAAACACCTTCCTGAATCCAGGAATAAATTGGTCACAAGGTGCATGATGCACTGAGCCTTTCCTATCTATTTCAGGCAAACCAGTAGTTTACCACACTAAGCACTATATGATAGACTTTTACCTGTTTTCCTGTTCTAAGCCAATATTGTGTATTCTTACAGGTCAAACAAGAACAGAAATCATGAAACTGAATGGCTTAAAGGAAACAGTTATGCCTCGAGATCTAAAATAAAGCTCTAATTGCAAAGAAGATTATAAGATATGTCACTATAACCTAAAATATCAGTATGGGTTTGTGTCTGTAGATGGTATGCTATCATACTACCTTAAAAAACCCAAAAAGAACAATCCCCGATCAAAACAAGATCTTTGCCACAGAACTTTACTTGAAGTATGAAAGAACTTCTTGGCTTAAACAGTGGTAGTGTCTTCTTTTAAATACTACGACAATAAAATGATTCTATTTCCCTTAGGCTACATCGTCCTTGAATCATCTGTACCATCATAAAATATAACAAATACTGTCCGAACCACCTGCAAAATACCCTTTGATATTCAAGGAAAGAATTATCAAGATCAGGAAAATTAAAGGTATTTACACAGTTCTAATTTTAATCCAAATACGAGGAAAAATAATAAAAACATATTCTAGTCACCTAATATTGCTCCTGGCAGAGAAGAACTATCTGAAGTTTTCAGCTGCGTCCGATTTTGAATAACTGTGGAGATAATACAGAGGCATTAGAAAATAATTTAAAAAAAAACCCAATAAAACAAGAAACAAAACCATATCTGAGACAAGCATTCTGAAAACCTTCCCTCAACTTAATACTTTGAGATGAAGACACCATCCTAATATTTTTTATATTTTCATTCAGTTTAAGAGACTGCGAACTGTTTCCTCTATATCATCTCTTAACTGTACATCTCTTCTTTCCTCTAGCGTACCAGTTTTATACCCCTTTTATATTTGCATTCAGTTTAAGAGACTGCGAACTGTGTTTCCTCTATATCATCTCTTAACTGTACATCTCTTCTTTCCTCTAGCGTACCAGTTTTATACCCCTGGTGAAAAGCGACATTCTGTCCTTATGTTAATGTAGGGCCAGCTCCAGGCCATCTCATTACCCTGCCATTCACAAGTCTTAAAAAAAGATGCATGTGAAGTATAGTGACATAGTAATATTTTAATGGTAACTACCATAATTTGATTCTAAACCACCCTCCGGTGTTTTTCTGCCCCTGAACTGTGAACTACCTCCAAAGACAACTTGCTTGATTTTGTTACTTAAAATTATTAACTATACAATTTCTGTGTAGCAAATTTTAATCTGCCGTTCATTTTCTATCAGCTCTCTTTACATAGTTAATTTTCAAAGATTACACTACTCCAGCACCTCTCAATACTAGAGGGAAACAGGCATTTCTAAAGGGAAATATATTTAAGTCTAGCATAGATATCTCTCTCCACTCACCAGGGAAAGGAGAAAAAGAGAGTCTAAGTCAACGACTTAGCTGAGGATACCCACAAAAAAGTTTGGTAGCATGAATCTTATCCATATTGCTGCTCTTCATGCCTACCAAGTTTCACACATCTGGGAGATCAACATACCTGGACAATCCAGTTGAAAGAGAAAAAGAATGGACACTAGCAGAAACCATAACTGATTGGCATCCATTCAGTGACTCAACTAAGTCCTTGTTTATAATGCAACGTAATAGCTCATTTTATTAGCACAAATAGGTAACAGCTTAATAGTATTTGTGATTAAAGAATATGATAGTTTGTAAGATTCCACCTATTCTAAAAGCAAACTTTCATGACATTCACATCAGAATCAGAACTCTTTTTTTTTCATTTTAAATTACTCTTGCAGAGCAGAAGAATCAATTAAAAAACATACAAATTTACCTTGTTTTATTATTGTGACAGGGACCAACTTCTTGTTATCACGCAGTGTAAGCTGAGGAAGAGGGGGGGAAAAAAAAGCGCCTTGGGATAACTGCCATAATAGTAATTGAACTTTCTTAGTAACAAAAATAAGAGGGCTCTAATCCAACACCGCGCCTGCCCCAGGCTAACACTGGACATGGCTCTGGTCCTAGTTGCCAAATGTTACACTATTGCTTCAATTCCCATGGGCCAGAATAGTTAGTAATATTGCATTTTCATCTCCTTTTTTCAGATTGAGATGTTTTGCTTCATAAAAACACAGTATTTGACAGCTTAGGAATCCTTGATCCTCTTTTCTTTTCAGAATCTCCTGCCCACTCACTAAGGAGTAGTCCAGCAAGCTAAGAAAAGCTGAAATTTAGCTACAAAAAACCCCATCTGAAATATACGCAATTACAAATTTGGTCACAGGACATAATTGTGTTCTCACGAATAGTATACTTAGAACACAAACTATTTGAGAAGCAGGTGTACATTTGTAAACTATCAGCACTCTTGGGTGCATAGTCTACTTAAAGTAAATTAACTCAGAGTAATTTTATCTGGTGAAATTGTTTTCAAAGTATAATCGGCCAGCCACCCATGTTCTTCTCACATTTTTATGCTAAATACTTGCACTTTTCAGCTGTTCACTTGTCTTTCACACAGATTAGTTTTTGCCTAAGCGTGCATCTTTCCCAGCATTTTGATATCGCAAAAATAAGGAACACATGAATGGACACCACATTTATTAAAAGGAAGAAAACAGCTGATCCCAAAGATTATAAATCGTATTCAGTTCCACACATGAGTACTAGGAACAACTTCTGCAAGCTTAATTATACATTCAGGTGATGAGATGAGGAAGATTGTCATGCCAGCAATACAAAAATGCTGAATACATTAAAGTTGATTTGTTTTCAGTTATATCTGAGTTCCAAGAAAGAAAATAATTCATACAATTGCCTCTCTGTGTTACATGTACACCACCAAAGTCAGAATCAGTTAATGTTCATTCTGCACTTCATGACATCTGGTTTACTTCATGTGAAAGAACACTTGCATGAAAATTAATCAATTGATTACAAAGATTTAATTATTTACCTAAGGATAATTATTTTTTTCTCTATTATAAGTGTTAAAAAAAGCTTTTAAAGCAATGGTTGGGTACACATCAAACACATACCAAAGTCTAAGAAGCTGGAAGAAGGCAAATCTCAATAAGTCAGATGGCCATTTACTAAGGGAAATGGATGGAAGATGCTTATTCTGTGAAAGCCATTACTTTCTGCTACCTAATAACAGTTTTGCATCGGCATGAACATGGTTTGAAATTAAGCAGAGGTTTCAGTCATTGTCACTAATGAAGGATACAAAATAATCTTCCTTTTTTACTTGCTTATTATTTTTCCTTGATTATTAACAAGGTTTACCCTTCTATTTTGCCTTCTAGTGAAAAAATTGTGTCACAGATAATCACCTTTTGAAGTAATCCTGCTATTAACCTGACTAACAAGTGGGATGAAATGCATTTATCAGATGAAGGTGTTCATTTTGTTCTATTTCTCATCAGGAGCCCTACAATCAAATAAACAGCTCTCAGGTTGTAGTGAGCACTTATTTAACTCCAGTGGGGAACTTCTAATCATAATTATTGTCAATCCTTTTACTAGTAAAAGGTTCTTACATTGACAAGAGCATCCTTTCTTTGCTGAATAATAATGTATGATTGTAATGTACTGACAGCAATGTGAAAATGCTAAATACATTAAAATACACTCAAAATCTAGTTTCTCACTCAAGAACAAATAATGAAATCAGTGTTCCACAGCTGCTCTGATTACACTGCTCACCTGCAGGAATCTGCAAGTGCTGCACTTGAAATCTATCACAGTGTTGTCAATGCTCTCTTTCTCAGTCTCCAAAATGTGACTAGTTTAGATTTTTCCATGTCTAGCAAAATTTACTTCTTGGACAAATTATTTCAGAAACTTCAGCATATCAATGCAATGGCACTGTTAACTGTATTTTCCAGAGAGAGAATATAAAGCATATAGGTATTAGGAACATTAGTTATTAAAATAACTGTAGAATTGTCCTGAATGAAGGAAGATGACAAATAAAGTATATCTTAGTTTCAGCCATGGCAGTCCGGGGAAGTTCCTAGACTGGAAAAGGGGAAACTTAACCCCCATTTTTAAGAAAGGAAATAAGGAAGACCTGGGAAACTGGAGGCCAGTCAGTCTCACCTCTGTGCTTGGCAAGATCATGGACCAGATCCTCCTGGAAACTGTGCTAAGGCACATGGAAAATAAGGAGGTGATTGGTGACAACAAACACGCCTTCACCAATGGAAAATCGTGCCTGACAAATTTAGTAGCCTTCTACAACGGGGCTACAGCGTTGGTGGATAAGGGAAGAGCAACTGACGTCGTATGCCTGAACTTGTGCAAAGCATCCAACATTGTCCCACGCAACATTCTTGCCTCTAAAATGGAGAGACATAGATTTGACAGCTGGACCACATGGTGGATAAGGAACAGGCTAGATGGTCGCACCCAAAGAGTTGTGGTCAACAGCTGGATGTCCAAGTGGAGACCGGTGATGACTCGTGTTCCTCAGGGGTCAGTACTGGGACCAGTGTTGTTTTAACATTTTTTGGGAGATGTGGACAGTGGGACTGAGTGCACCTTCAGCAAGTTTGCTGACACCAAGCTATGTGGTGCAGTCAACGTGCTAGAGGGAAGGGATGCCATGCAGAGGGACCTTGACAGGCTTGAGAGGTGGGCCCATGCAAACCTCATGAAGTTCAACAAGGCCAAGTGCAAGGTCCTGCACCTGGGTTGAAGCAACCCCAGGCACAAATATAAGCTTGGCAGAGAATGGGTAGAGACCAGCCCTGAAGAAAAGGACTTGAGGGTGTTGGTAGATGAGAAGCCGAACATGAGCCAGCAATGTGCACTTGCAGCCCATAAAGCCAAACATTTCTTTGGCTGCATAAAAAGAAGTATGACCAGCAGGTTGAGGGAGGTGATTCTCCCCCTCTGCTCTGCTCTTCTGAGACCCCACCTGGAGGACTGCATCCAGCTCTGGGGCCCCCAAGATAAGAAAGGCGTGGACCTGTTGGAGCATGTCCAGAGGAGGGCCACAGAGGTGGTCCGAGAGCTGAAGCACCTCCTGTACGAGGACAGGCTGAGAGAGTTGGGGTTGTTCAGCCTAGTGAAGAGAAGGCTCCAGGGAGACCTTCTAGCAGCCTTCCAGTACTTAAAGAGTGCCTACAGGAGAGATCAGGAGGGACCCTTTATCAGGGAGAGTAGCGACAGGACAAGGAATAAGGTCTTCAAGCTGAAAAAAGGTTGGTTTAGGTTGGATATTAGGAGGAGATTTTTACTGTGAGGGTGGTTAGACACTGGAACAGGTTGCCCAGAGAAGTTGTGGATGCCCCATCCCTGCAGGTTGTCAAGGCCAGGTTGGATGAAACTTTGAGCAGCCTCGTCTAGTGGAAGGTGTCCAGGTCTGGGCCCCCCAGTGCAAGAAGGACATTGAGATGTTGGAGTGGGTCCAGAGGAAGGCTACAAAGATGATCAGAGGGCTCGAGCAACTGCCCTACGAGGACAGGCTGAGAGAGTTGGCGTTGCACTGCCTGGAGAAGAGAAGGCTTCAGGGGGACCTTGTAGCAGCCTTTCAGTACCTGAAGGGGGCCTACAGGAGAGATGGGGAGGGACTTTTCACAAGGTCATGTAGCGATGAGGGGTAATGGATTCAAACTGGAAGAGGGTAGACTATATATTAGGAAGAAATTCTTTACTGTGAGGGTGGTGAGACACTGGAACAGGTTGCCCAGAGAAACTGTGGATGCCCCATCCCTGGAGGTGTTCAAAGCCAGGCTGGATGAGGCTTTGACCAACCTGGTCTAGTGGAAGGTGTCCCTGCCCATGGCAGGGGGGGTGGTACTTGATGATCTTTAAGGTCCCTTCCAACCCAAACCATTCTATGATTCAGAGAAAAAAGAGAGATGTTATACTGTAAGTCAGGCATCTTAACTTCTGGCGATAAACCTGTGGCATACTGCATAAAGAACTGCAGTTCCCAGACAGTCTGTCAAACAGCATATGGTAACATTACTTTAAGAGACACTTGTTCTTTCTGCCTCTCTTATACTCCAGTACTCCAAAAAGCCACAAATTGCTGGCATACATGTAAGAGTCTCCTCAAGGAAGCATTACAGTTAACTTGGATTCACTAAGTTTTGGAAGAGCAGGCATGTTTTCTTTCAGAGTTTAACAAATTATAGAAGCTGAGCATTCTGCTTTTTGGCTGGAAAAATCATAGCATGCCAGCTTGGAAAGGACCTCAGGGATCATTTGGTCCAACCTGTCTTGGCAAACGCACGGTCCAGACAAATGGCCCAGCACCCTTTCCAGCCCAAACTTAAAAGTGTCCAGTGTTGGGGAATCCACCACTTCCCTGGGGAGATTATTAGAATAACTGATAGTTCTCACTGTAAAAAATTTCCCTCGTGTTCAATCAGAGTGTCCCCAGGAGTAACTTGTACCCATTACGCCTCATCTTTTCCTTGTAAAAAGCGAGTGTCTCCATACTCTTTGTAGCCACCCAAAATTGAAGAGGACCCACCTTTCAGACTGACATTGGGAAATTACAGGAACCTAATAAGATAGAAGAGGAAATAAATTTCTACTGCATCATCTCTACCCTACCACCACCCACTATTTATGAAGGGTAAAAGAATGACCATCCCTAGTGCTCTCCTTTTCTTCTCCTCTCTCATTAGCTGTAGTTCACACAGCCCCAGGAGCTTAGTCAAACTTAAAGGATGAAGCTGCCAAAAGAAACATAAGCTGATATGGAACCAATGTTGACAGAGCAGAATGTCTTGATGGATCAGTAATGTTGCTTTAATGAAGAGTCTCCTTACAGAGAAGAGTTAGAACCATGCTGGTATGAGCCAGTTGTTTCTTTGGAGCAAAATAAGACAAAAACAAAGGCTGTCCTAAATAACACTCATTCTGTCTTTGCACTGATGATGCGATTGCACCACTGAAACATACCCCACCTAATACTGTGGAAACTGAAGTAATAACGTAAATTCCAGAGCTGGCCACTATCTGCTTCCCAGCCTTAGTTTTATGGCTTTTTGCACCGCTAAAGTGCAAATAAGAGAATTTTTTAGAATAATCTGCAGAATGTTTTCATGATATTTCTGTGGAGGGTGATCAAGCAGCATTGCTCTGGAGCTAAGCCCTGTGAAGCTGCCTAAAAAGACTCTGTGTTGGCTCCAGTTTTCCATTCATGCTTAAGCTGTGCAAATATTTGGAAAACTGTTTTAGCTCACTTTCTCAGGACTTCTCTTGCATAAATAGAACCCCTGCTTCCACAGAAGCGGTATAACAGAGTCAGGGTCCTGGCACACAGGGTTTGCTAAGAGGAAGAAAGGAACTCAGCTTGCACTCCAGATGCCAGAATGAATTACCTGATCTTGGACTGTCATATGTAACTTTGAAGACACTTATAGGACCAATGGGAAGAAGAGTAAAGTTGATTTCATCAACAACAATGAGAAAAGCACCTTCCTGAGTCAATTGGCTTCATGTCATTCACATATAAAACATTTTCTCATGAATGTGAGACATGTTTCCAATAACTTAAGCATTATACTGCTCTAATTCTGTATGTAATACTATAATTAAAGTATCACTGTCTTAAATGAATACCTAATTACTCCTACAAGAAAATAGGAGTTCGTAATGCATTTTGGTTTGATTCCTGAAGGAATTCCAGGTCTGATAATTACAGACTGTTTACAATATTGTACAATACGAAGAATGAACAATGAGAAACCATACATGACCATTTCCTACCATGAAAACTCTTGGAAAATCAGAGACAGAAGAGAATCATGAAGAATGGATTGTTCCCTTATAATAATCATCACTCATGGGTCAACTGTTTAAAATATCTGAAACAACAACGTTTTCTATGACTTCTATTGGGAAGTTGTCCCATACTCCACCTCATGAATAGTACCTTAAAAAAAAAGGAACGCAAAAAAACCCCCAGAAGATTAGCTGCTGAAACTTGCACTTTGATGAAAAATTAACGAAAGGAAATATGATGAAACCAATTCAATCTCACAGAAGAGGAGATAATGCTCAAAAGTTATGAATAAAATGTCATTTTTTTCACTGTATTAAAACTAGCCTACTAACAGGTTCAATCTACAGATCATTAATTTAAGTTGGATATTAGGTGGAAATTTTTCACTGTGAGGGTGGTGAGGCAGTGGAACAGGTTGCCCAGAGAAGCTGTGGATGCCCCACCCCTGGAGGTGTTCAAGGCCAGGCTGGACGGGGCCCTGGGCAGCCTACTCTAGTGGTTGGCAACCCTACCCACAGCAGGGGGGTTGAAACTAGATGATCTTTAAGGTCCTTTTCAACCCAGGCCATTCTATGATTCTATGACCCTATGAAAAGGATAAGCAAATTTTAATATTTAGAATACACACATGGAAACCATGATCTTCATCTTTCTTAAACCAGAATCAGTAGATGTAATCATCTCAGCTACAGTTCTCAATCATTTTACCAATCCACACTTACAAACGCTTCTCCATATAGTTATCTAGTCTTAGATTTAACAATTTTTTTTATATTGGCAATTTGTGGCCATAATCTTTTCACTTTAACAGAGGAGCAAAAATTTGACCATCCAAAATACAAATCTAGTATAAAAAAAATGACTGTTTTGCATACCTGTGTTTGGGCATTAGGTACCAACTTGTACATATTCTGGAGTTGTCCGTTTACTTTTTTATCTGATTTGACAGAAAGAGAAATAAATACACAGAATTACTTTTTTTTTTTTTTGTCCAAAGTAATGCAAACCAGATTTATTCACCTTTTTCAATAGCTAAGAAAGTTAGGAGACTTAATTACAAAGTATAAAACACACCATGTAACAGTTTTATTCAGTCATGTTTCTCCAGATTAATTAATTAATCTGCAAAGCCTCCCCTTCACATTTTGACAGAGAGATGTATTTTGACAATTAAATGTATTCTTGTTCTACAATAGGGGGTAAGAGAGCTGAAATGGTCTTTGACACTTACTAAGGAGAAATTAGAGATGCCTAAGAGGATTCTTTAACAAAATTAATATAACTACAACACTAATATGCAATGAAGAAACTTGGAAGAGGAATTTCTGCATCCCGTTTGTCAGGCTAGTACTGGGACTGGCTAAAAACAGCATGTTTTAAGGTCTCCAATACTTGGTATTGCTTTTAGGTGTACTCTCCTAAAAGAAATATACATTTAGCACTGGCAATACAGAGCAGGCATATCACTTCTCTTTGGGTCTGACATAATTTCCTTTGTCTCAACACATTAACAAAATAACCCATGGATTTAGTCTCTGAAATTTTTCTCTTAGGTTTTTCCTCTTAGTTTCTTAGCATTAGAAGCTTCCTGTGATGCAGCTACGTACAGAGGAGAAACAGTCCCTCCCAGGACCTCTTGTATTTCAGAATGATGCTTCAAACATTATCTGCATCTTCCACCTTCATGCTTTTCTGCTTCTTTGCGTCAATAGGTGTGTAAACAAGAATCAAGCTAAATGTTGTCAATATTTCTTCACAATTACATCCAAAATAGGTAGGCAGAAGAAAACAATTGAACTATAAAGAAATAGCAATTAAGAGTCATTTAAGTTGACACATTATTCTGAAAAAAAAAAAATCTTTCAAAGTGCTTGATCCTTCTCAGGAACAGGAGAAGAACAGAACTGTTGGCCTAAGACAAGTGAAAACTGAGAACAGTTTCACACTGACTTCATGAGAGATCACGTTAAGATGGTCAGAAATAATCTACTTTCATCTCTTTTTATAAATATTGGTTAAGTAAATGCTGAACACTTGCCATGCTTTTTAAGTCTTCCTGAAATCATTAATTAAAACCAGATTCTCCTCCCAACCCCTCCCATGTGTTTAGTATGTAATAAAAATTTGTCCTGAGGATTCGCCAAATATACAACACGAATATACAATGCAAATTTCAGTTTATAGTAATTTGCATATTCTTAAGCAAGGAAAGAAAATTTACAGTGAATGAGGTTTGGTTTAGGCTGAGATGTTTCTTAATACATGAAAAGACCTTGAATATCTACAAGACAGGAAGTTAAAACAGAAAACAAGTGTCTGTTTGTGCTGATTGGTAAAGTCCTATGCAGACAGATGGTTACAAATGAATAATAAATGTTTATTGCCAAGTTTCTCTATCTACCTACTATGCAATAACAATATGAAAGGCTTGAATCTGAAATGTACTGTCAACTTTCTGGTTCAAATATGCTTTTGTCAGTAGACCAGAATGTGGACACACAGGGTAATAGCAAGCTCCCTGAATTTAGTTGCTGCAGAAGCACCCACTGAATACACAAGTTCACATTCTAGGAAAAAGAAGTCTCATTTAAATAGACTAGC
Organism: Pterocles gutturalis; assembly: GCF_000699245.1. Taxonomy (NCBI): domain Eukaryota; kingdom Metazoa; phylum Chordata; class Aves; order Pterocliformes; family Pteroclidae; genus Pterocles; species Pterocles gutturalis. Next base: position 11,118 of record NW_010123061.1, read on the forward strand.
AACTCTTACAAGAAAGTATCTTTTAACCCAACTCAATCTGTTTCCATAACTTACAAGAATGATTCTTCTAGCCTATTAAAAATGTATAGAGCCTGTAAGAAAGGGCATTTAGATATACATTATATAGAAAAAGCCAATTTGTTGATGCCAGTGGACATTTCAGTCAGTCTCAAACACAGTGTTAAACTATAAACACTATGCAGTCTTTATTCCCTCCTATTTTAAGTGCTCAAATATATTCCAGCACTTTCTCTCAGATGACTGTAAAACATTTAAAATGTAGGAAAACCAGCCATTTAGTAAGCCACCTTTAGATCTGTGAAGCAGTTTCTTCTTGTGAGGAAGGTAAAAGGAGGGTAAAGACTACCACTATTCCCAACTTTAAGCTCATGGTATAATGATGGCATCGCTCTGGACTGCTAAAATGACTCTATGGGCACTGAGCAGGTACTTCAAATTTACATCTTTCTAATAAATTATGAAGGCCAGCAAAGGTCTTTATTAGGGACTATGAAGGCTTTTGCAGTACTACAAGCCACCCTACTGCTGCCTTCCCTTATCCTCAAGTAAATCAAGCTATATAACTTGCCTACAACTTGAAATTGAGGTCCAAATCAAATTTCATCTGGAAATCTCATGAGTAAGGCTTTCTTATGAGAATTCCCATTCTTCACATTTTGAGTCAAGCTAGAAATACTGACCATAGGAGTTTTCAGCATTTTCTGACCAACGTCATGCTCAGAAATACCTTTACATAAGCGCTTGAGAAAAAGAAATTAAATTGGTTGGTGTTAAGTCCTCTCTTCCTCTCTTTAAAAAGAGGAAGACTGCTGCTGCCTATTTCCTCCATTGACAGTAGTGATTCTTTGAGCAGCACATGATTTTTCAACGGTTAATTTGATATCACTTTGCCTGCATTACCTTGGGGCTTTGGAGAAAGCTTAAAATGTAACTGAGAGAACAGAAATGCCACACACTGTCTCCATGAAAACCCAAACAAAGGCGTGCATGACAGCATATGATTCAAACACAATTTATATAATTTCTTGACTGAAAATTAGTTTCAAATTCTACTTTCCAGCAGAGTCATAAAGGGCCCATTGCGATGCACACTGGATAGGACAGGCCCTGTCTAGCTTTCAACCAGCTTGAACATAAAAGCAGATATGAAAGAAGATTCAAACAAGGATAATACTTTCCATCAACTCAAATGATCTTATTACTCAAGGCCTAAGGAAAAAGCTTGGAATCCAGTCAGGAGTATAAACATAGGTACTCAACACTTTATGTGTATCTAATTCAATCACTGTTAGAATTCTACCAACCTGCACCAGATCCTCTACTATTTGCAATGAGAACACCTTTCAGAAGAGTAGGTGGTAGTTTTTAAAACAAAAACTATTTCTAGTTTCACTAATTCCTAAAATAATTTGTGAGGGGCATAAGGGATAGCATTTAAATAATGAAAACCTGATCAGTAACTTGCTTTAAGTAACACCACAATAGAGGAAGGAATACTGTCAAATTAAGTAACTATTTGATTAATTATTGACGAATACTTACTAGATAGAACTGTCTTATGATTTAAAGTCTTGCTCCAAATACTATCCTCTACATTGTCTTTAACTCCAAATTCATAAAGTGTGTTTGGCTTCAGATTGTCCACCACCGTCTCTGTAACTGGGCAAAGCTGAAAAACCCATTTCTTGTCTTTGTCCTTTTCTCTGTAGCGAACTGTGTAGAACCTGCTCAGAAAAAAAAAAAAAATTATTCACAATGAAACTCATGCAACCATTTTCTTTAGGAAATACTACAATGACTTCTACCCACTATTGTTCTTGTTCTTTCTGGCCCTATATGGTTATCAAATGTCAGAAAAGCCTGCATATTTTCCCTGCAAACGTAGTGCTAGCCCAGTCATTTCATCTCCTAGATACATATATGCTCCTCATCATACAGACCCCGACATTAGGAGTATTATATAAAAAGCAAAAGAACAGTCTCCTTATTCACAAACAACCATATGTGTGTGGTTCTGACCACAAACTGCAAGCTCATTTTGCAAGCAGTTTCGCTGATTCTGACATATGCCAGAACTAGTTAATTTAGTCACGAGTCTATTAGTCAGGAAGCCTCAACCAATTTCTCAAAATCTTCTATGTCTGTCCAGGGGAAGGTGTTCCCCTCAAAATCAGTCCAAAAATATTCTCAAGGGAAAACCAGTAATAGTTGACATTCCTGTGATACATTCCTCATTCAGTGAGCCCATAATGCATTGCCCACACTTCAAACAAGAAAGTAAACCAAGACTTTCAGCAGTTTAAGTCAATAACGTGATGAACTCTCACAGATTATGAAATTAAAAAACATTTCTACAGACATTGCCCAATTCAGTCAAGCAGCACCACCCTGAAAAAGTATGCTAGCCAGTATAAAACAATGCAATGTAAATGGTGAGAGTTACAGCACAAGAAGACCAGCTTCAAGCAGGTAAAACTGCA
>NW_010123062.1:0-6825 GCF_000699245.1 Pterocles gutturalis
AATATGATGGATAGCAGCTTAGCAACTTCTTCTGCCGGTTCCCTCAAGAACTGCAGGTGCATCTCATCAGGTCCCATGGACTTGTGCACCTTCAGGTTCCTTAGGTGGTCTCAAACCTGATCTCCTACAGTGGGGGTTCTTCATTCTCCCATTCCCTGCCTTTGCCTTCTGCAACTTGGGTGATGTGGCTTGAGCACTTGTTGGTGAAGACTGAGGCAAAATCTAGTTTTGTCAGTAGATATTAGTAGCTGGGTGGAGCTGATAAAATCACAGGAGATTTCTTTCTTGGATCAGACCAATTTTGTGCCTTAGTTAGCTACAGCATTGCTTATTTTTGCTCTTAGTTTACAGTTCTTCACAACAGAAATATTTTGCAGTCACTGTTAGCACAGAAAGTTTAATATACAGATCAAGTTAAGTTTCCTAACAAAGAACCTTTTATACAGAAAACCTCAAAGTGGTTACTGAGCGTGCTTGTCTAGTGAAAATTGCCTTATTGAAAATTGTAGAGGGCGGAAGATCTAGGCATTGATCTCTGCTTTCACAGATTCTTAACTTTATGTAGTGTGACTAATTCTGTTTCAGTGGTGGGACAACTTGATCTGTAATACTGGGCATCCAGATAAACCTGCAGAGAATCAGAATTGGGTAACCTGCTGGCAAGTAGGTGTCAAAGTCTGAAAGAACATTTGAGACTCAGTGTTGTGGCTTTTTTCCTTACAATGTATGTGAAATATTTGACATGATATGGGAAGATTCAGTTTTTAGATTTATGAAAGTACCCACAAAGCATGACCAAGATGAAAGGCGCATCGACTAGAAGGTCATATTTTCTTCTCAGATGGATGGTTCTTGAGCTGTAGGTGGTTTTGCAACTAAAACTCCTGGAAATTTTTTTTTTTTTAAATCTTTGATTTATTTTTTTTTTCTCCAGGAGGTCTTTTTGTTGCTATATCTTTAGAAGAAAGATTTTTTTCTTTTCTGTTATCACAGAACCTGAAGTGGCTGATTACTGTTGTAAGCTAACCTGGTCTGATAAAGTAACATCTGAAGAGATGAAACAATGCTGAAAGCAATGCCAAAGAGTGGAAGATGTCAAGATGTCAAAAATAACTTTCGGGATAGGTTAAAAGTTTTTTCAAGAGTGCATAAGTGAAAGGGAAAGAAATTAGGTCTGTTGGGCCTGACACCAGTTTGGGTGTGAAAACTAGCAGTACTCCACAATGATGGGGTTTTGTCTAAGAAATGCAACCAATGCTACAGCAAGGGCCTAAAGGAAATCAGCTGGCTGTAGTTCAGATTTATCCTTGTCATAAGCAGGTTAAGAATTTTTTCTTTTACAAGTGCACTGTTTATAATTACTTTCAATTTTACTGCATTTTTTATGGGTTTTGTTTTTATTTAAAAAAGCAAGACAAAAAAAAGAAGCTGGATTCACTGCGTATGTTGCCCTGGCTCAGGATTGCAGGTTATCACACAAAGGGATTTCTGGCACACTCTTTAGAGTTTTCAGAGGTAAAAGGCTTCATGTAGACGGTTTTGAGAGCTTGTATGAAAACATTAACAGGGGAAAAAAGTCTTCCAGTGATCACTAAGAGGATGCTTACATATATGCAAAACACTCAACAACGTGCAGGAATATTCAGGACGTAGAAAGAGGTTTTTACATTTCTGTAGAAACTTCAAAAGAAAGCTTAAATACCAAATTCCTCAATCATAATTTTTTGTTCAAAGTGGGCAAGAAGGAGGAACGTAACTCATTATACTAGGACTTAGGTTGCATTGGGTGCACCTCGATATTCCTGAGATGCAGGATATTGTGAAGAAAAACAAATGTCTTGAGGTTAGCACTGAAGAAATTCAGACTACCCAAATTCCTGAAGTCTGATCCTGTGTGAGGAAAAAAGAGAAGTATGTCTCAAAATCTGAAAGTAACTAATAACTTAGAAAATATTTGCTGCTTAGGTTATTAATCTAATATGTATTCTACTGTATCAGTAACAGCAACTAAGTACCTCAGTATATACTTTCACCACTGCAAAAAGAGCAATTTAGTACATAGAAGAATTATTTTGGTAACACTTTAAACTCAACAATTATCTCAGGATTAGGCTGCAGTACATACCAATTTTTGATTTATTTTGTTTTAATCATAACTGCAAAAATAACCTATGTCATAGGGAATAAACTTTTGGCAAGTCATTGTAGTATTTTAGTTAAAATTTTAGAGTAGGCCTTAGGACCTGCTATGCAAAGCTTTTCCACGGGAAAGACCAATGCACAACTTACTTCCTGGTAACTCTATAAACAGTTGTCATGTTTAAAATAAAAAGAAAAAAGTAAATTAAACAAAACAAAGCAAAAGCACATCTTGATGGCTTAAAAAAAAAGAAAGGAATTAATATTTTATATTAATGATAAAAGATCTGATTACATATTTAACTATTACCAGGCTAATTCTTCAGTTACAAATCTCCTTCTTCATTGTGCTGGTTAGTGAAAAACCTGTGCACAGTTACAAATGTTGTAGAGAGAAAATCTAGAACTGGGAGATTTAGCCCAGCTGTGTAATTATTTTTATAGAAGGTCTTCAGTTTATATTTTCAAGCAATTAGCAGCCACCACTGGTTTTAAGATCTACAAAATTTCTCATTAATGTAGTAAATAAGGGTCGTTTTAATTCTAAATGGGTTAGATATTTCTAAATAAGGGATTTCACCTAATACTGTAGAACGCAACATCTTGATTTGCAAGTCAGAGATGTATTTTATTTCATAGTTATATAGTCAAATAGATCTTAGCTTATGGTTCCGTAAGGTTCACTTATGAATGATGTTGGCTGTGGACATTCTTATAGATTCTTTCCATTCTATGAATAAAGACAGCATATTTCAGATGGGCCTGAGTGACAGGTAGCAGGCACCTAGCTCAGCACTCTCAGCTGTTGGAGTCGCGCTGCTGTGATGCAATTCAGTAGTCTGGGTCAACACTTCTGTGATCTTATGCAGTGTTTCTTCATTGTATAGATTTATTCCATCACATAAATAAAAAGGATATGGAAAGAAAAGCAGTCAACATTTATATAATGAAGTTATTCACATGTTTTAGATACATACTACTGTGGATTTCCATGGTTAATGATGTTTCCTACCTCTCTGCTTCAATGTAAGTCATGAATACGGTTCTTTTGGATTGCACACTGTACAGCCAAGAAATACATTCCAAATTGCTCCTTGCCCTCATGTTTGAAGAACAAGAAGCATTTTATGTCATGAGATGATTTACTAGTTAACGTTTGGAAATGATGTCTCCCTGAAATCACTCTGTTGCCTTTTAATCACTTAAGTAGTTTGCTAGTACATCGTTACCTGATCTGTAAAACACATACTAGACTTACATCTGACTATGTCTTCTCAGAAATGCAATGGTGTGTTCACATATTTAAAACCTGTAGTTTTTAAAAGTTGCAAATAATACCTTTTTGGTTTTAGATTTCATGTGTGCTTGAACTGCTAGATGTTTTTACGTTTTTAGTTCATCTTACAGTAAAAGAGTACATTTCAATGTACAAACTAAGATTTGAATTTTGTGCTTTGAGGCCATTTTGTGCAAAGTGATGCAGTCATGTCATGATGCATTCAATCATCTCTGTTAATCACTATACGTTTGTTTATATTTTTTTGCTTCTGAAGCTCATTTTAGTATGTCTTAAATGGTTTATTTTTTAGTACACTTTGTCTTCTCCTTATTACCTAATTATCTTATATGTTGTCAGCAAGATCTTTTACTGATTAGGATGGCAGACCTGCAAAGTGCCTAGCTTTTCTCAGCCCCATTGATTGCCAGTGCTGAACACCAATCTAGTCTGTGTATGTTTGATATGTTTTCCATCTATATAAAGTGTATCTTTTTTTGGCAAATACCATATGGAAAGGTGTTGACATTCCATGTCATCCTTTATCTGTTTTTACCACAAAATGGTGTCTGAGATACAGTGTTTCTGTACACATAAAAGGACAGAAAATAAGCACAGAAATTACACTACTCTGATAATTCATCAAGTGTCAATTTGTGCAAGTATGCCTGTAAGTGGTAACTTAAGCAAGTTGTCCATTTTGCTTGATCAATTTTTTTCCCCCAAGAGGAAAAACTGGACAGCTTTGAAGTGGCTTTGCAATAGAACTGCAGCAATGTAAAGCATTTATTATAGATCCACATGCTTAAAAATGTTAGTCATGGCAATGGTGAGGAATTTTCTTGTCCTTCCTGTCTAGTAAAACTGTAATTGAAAATGAGTGTCTTCATGATCAGAAGTGTCTGGGACGTGTGGATTTGCCCAGTTCAACAGTATGACATTTGCATGGAATCTTGAATCAACTTCTGAACCTCTTGGCTGTTTTTGCTTGGTACAGTAATGAGAGAGAGTGTTAGATTATGTCAGCAACTGCATGGAGTTTAATAGATGGAAATGTTGATTTATAGAGATGTATTTATGCTAAAAGAATGTTTGTTTAGTCAGAAAAAATCTCAGGCCTATCCAGCCACAATTCTCATCATCTTTACTGCTCACCCACTTTATTTCATGTATTGTCTTGTTTTGTTGTGTCACTTACCCTTACTGGCCAAACTATAAATCAGACTTTATATTCACTTGATAAAAATGCAATCTAGGTCTTCCTCTAGAGAAGCAGGAGAAGAGCTGCAAGTGTGAGCCTGAAATCTAGGAGCTGGGCTTATATACAGGGAGAATTTGTAAGTCAAACTCTCAAATGTACAAGTTCCTTGAGGCTGTAGGCTTTATTTTTCCTCAGGAATGTTTTTTCTCCGAAGAGTCAGTCTGATCAGAATGATTACTCCTTTCCTGTTAGGCTGGAATAGTATTCATCAGTCTCAGTGCAACTGCTCCATAATGTCTAACATGCTAATTATACCAGAGGCACAAGCTAATTAATTACCTAGAGGTCACTGTGAGGAGCTGTTGTTCATGTTTTCTTTATCTGTGGTACCGTTGAGTATTGTGCAGAAGTACACTTCCAAAACCTTATCTGTGAGGTTCGAAAAACTTCTGACATGTCAACAAAGCTCAGAGAAATCTCACCTGGGTTCTGATAACACTGAAGAAGTTTTGAGATTTTATTTTCTCTTTTACTGCATTGCATATTCTTAAACACTGGATCATTATGGCTTAGAGCCCTGTAGAGGTGTGTTACGTAAAAAAGAAACCTCAGATACAGCGTTAAAAATTACATTCATACAATCATGTATCCATGGTCTCACAGGCAGTAAACTGGCAAAAAAGGAACATTTAAAAAAATTATTTTGGTTTATGTCCATTAATATTATCTTTTATGTATTATTTGCATTATGATACCACCTACAGGCCATTGTTAGGAGAATTAAAAAGTCTTTGTTAGAATTGCTGTCTACAGGCCATTGTTAGGATAATACGTGGGGCTGGGCATTGCACTGATAGAATTAAAAAGTCTTTGTTAGAATTGCTGTGTCTCGTAGTTCTTTATAGTCTAATGTTGCAGCATTTGCTATTTAAATGTAATTACTTGTGAGATGTGTGTGTGGCTGCCTAGAAATACCTTCCTGTATATTTGATAGAAGACCTTTTAAAAATTACAAAGTCACAGAATCATGTGGGTTGGAAAGGACCTTTTGAGGTCATCTAGTCTGAACGCGCTGCTCAAGCATGGTCAGCTACATCAAGTTGCCCATGACTGTGTCCAGTTGAGTGCTGAATATTTTCACAGTCGCTGATCAAGCATGGTAAGCTACATCAAGTTGCCCATGACCATGTCCAGTTGAGTGCTGAATATTTTCACAGATGGAGACTTTACAGCCTCACTGGGCAACCTGTTTCAGTATCTGACTACCCACAGTAGACGTAAGTTTGCCTGTGTTCATTTGGAATTCCCTGTGTTTCAGTTTGTGCCTTTTTCCTGTTGTCCTTTCACTGGGCACCACCAAGAAGAGTCTGTCTTCCTCTTCTTTACCTCCCTTCATCAGTTATTTCTGCACGTTAATAAGATCCCCCTTGAGCTTTCTCTTCTCCAGGCTGAACAGTCTCAGCTCTCTCAGCCTTTCCTCATAGGAGAGTTGACTCAGTCCCTTCATCATCCTTGTGGCCCTTTGTTAGACTCTCTCCAGTATGTCCACACAGCTTTTGTACTGAGGAGCCCAGGACTGGACCCAGCACTCCAGGTGTGGTCTCACCAGTACTGAGTAGAGAGAATCACCTCCCTTAACATTGCGGCCAACACAGTGACACAGCAGTGACAGGAATGTGACATTATGGAACTTTGTCTTTCCTTTTCCTTAGGGCTACTTTAAACATGACAAAGCTGGAAATATCTGAACACAGATGTCACCATGTTTTCAAAGTAAAGAGAAATAAATATTTAGGAATTTGAACTCAATCAGTTAAGGCTTTTATGCTGTAGAGTCCATCACTTAGTAAGTATGCTTAGGTGGAGTTAAGAAAGAAAATAATTCCTTTTATAAAGCTGTGAGAGACGCTGCTTAGAGTGAATTAATAAAAATTGCTAGCAGAATTTTACAGTCAGAGTAAGTTTATAGCTAATCTGATCTCACACTCCCTTAGTATTGAAACTAGCAAATGGCCTATGATGTCACTATTCATAAACAGCTGCATTACTTCTAGTAAGATCTCTGAAAACTTGCAACATGTCCTTTGTAAAATGACTTACGGAAAGCCATGCAGTGGCTTCTTGGTACTTTAATTATCTGAAAACTTGCAACATGTCCTCTGTAAAATGACTGACGGAAGGCCATGCAGTGGCTTCTTGGTACTTTAAT
>NW_010123063.1:0-20667 GCF_000699245.1 Pterocles gutturalis
TTGGTGGAAGCCCCTATTTCCCTTTCTTCTTCAAAAGAAACGGATTGTAGCAGAAAAGGCACCGATGAACCTTATTTCTTTCTTTTGTCAAGAAGGGTGGAATTAAAAAATTGAAATAGTTAAATAGTGTGTTGTAAGCAGTGACGGAGATCATTCCCCTCTCACAGCTGAATATCTATGTGATTTCTTTACTGTGATTTTCACGATAGCCAAGATGACCATGGAAAGACCGAGCTTCAGGGAGTCATTACAAGACGCTGCTGGAGCATTTGTTTCGAAAGCAAAGCGTGTTAAACATTGCTGGAAACTAACACAAAGTATAAATCCAGATGACTCTTTGAGCCATCAAATTTCCACTTCCCTTGGTTCTGAGGTTTTACACGGTTCAGTGACAAAACCAATTGTGCTGCAAGGTGCTGAGAGAAGGGACAGTGGAGAGAGGGCTGTATGTCTCCGGCCACAAGTAGAAGTTCTAATTCCATGCCACACTAGAGTGTTTTTAGACTCTTTGACAATGTTGTTGGTGTTTGGGAATCAGTGTAGAGAGCCTCCTCTCTTCTGCCTTGAAATACATTTACAGTAGTGTTTTGAATGTTAGAAGATAATGTCCAAAGCATCCAAAACACGTTGTGCATTAGATTCCTTGCAGTTGGAGTTCCTTGAGCCAGACTACTGCCAAGAAATTCCTCTGAAATGTAGAGATGCATATAAGCCTGGGACCCACTCTGAAGCACTCGCTGACTTCCAGAGAATTTAAATCTGGACTCGGGCATTTTTATTGACATGATTATTTGATGAGATTTTTTTTTTTTTTTTAAAGTCTCTGTCCTTTTAGTTGTATGTCTGGATTCTGATCTAATTTATCTGGACTTGTGCAAAGCATTTGATACTGTCCTGCACGACATCCTTGCCTCTAACTTGGAGAGACATGGATGTGATGGGTGGACCATTCGCTGGGTAAGGAATTGGCTGGATGGTAGCACCGAACGAGTTGTGGTCAACGGCTCAAAACGTTCTGTGATTCAGTATCAGGAGAAAACAAAGTATCTGCAACTTTCATAGCCTGCGTAGAAGCAGGAGAGACTTAAAAACATTAAGAAGCCTTTTCTGTTTTTTTAGGATTCTTATTTGCAGTTTGTATTCCCAAGATTTTGTGATAAAAATCTGAGGTTTGCATGCTTGCATGAGGAGAGCAGCCACACCTTTTGAAGTGGAGAGGTTCCTAGTCACAACCTCTTCAAATTACAGGTGGGCTGAATGCTGATTATCCAAAATTTTTTTACTTGCATTATAGGATGTCACCATGGTATTACCAGGATCAGTAGTTTGGAAAGTCAGGATTTGATTGCCTCCATTTTCATACAGCTCTGCCATGGCAATCAAGTGTTCACGGATGGTTTGCCTGCAACCAGTCTTCTGGGAGGCTGTGCCACTGGTGAGTCCATAGAATCACAGAATGGTTTGGGTTGGAAAGAACCTTGGAGATCATCCAACCCCCCTGCCATGGGCAGGGACCCCTCCCACCAGCCCAGGTTGCTCAAAGCCTCATCCAGCCTGGCCTTGAACCCCTCCAGGGATGGGACCAAACACATGGTTCACTGTGGCTTTTGCCTTCTCTGTGTTCCTGGTTTGTACTTGGTTTAAATTCAATACCTAGGTCTGACCTGTTTTTATCCAAAGTGGTCCCAACTGAAGTTTAGAATTTTCCAAATCCTCACAAAGAAGAAGTCTCCTGTACCCAAGTGTTCACCTCCATTACCCTTGATCAGAAAAGCCTTTGTGCTTCGAGGAGGTAGCCTGCCATTCCTCACCGCTGATCCCCACGGTCAGACTAAAGGATTTGCTGTTCTCTCTCTGGTTCAGCTACAGGCCATTCTGTTGCACATCCCTGTACGTCACTTTTATGTCCTTATATGACATGTGGAATGATCCTGCAGGCAGGCAATTTATGATAAAGCACCTCACAGCGCATTTCAAATTGTTACTGTCCCCAGGATGCATTTTCCAGACAGCTGGTTCAGCACACAGAGCCTCGTAACTTGGTACCTTCCATCAATGTCTCGTGCACGTTAGGATTGTCGGGGGATTTTGTCAGGACCGTTTGCAGAAGGATTGGGCTAACAGAGAAACCTTCAACTCTGTTTACAAAGAATTAGCCAGGCAATGCCTATTAATAACAATGGTGATCGTTACTGTTTGTTTCGCTGGGATGTATGTCATTGAGATGTAGATTTTGGTCTGTTGTGACAGTTTTATTTGTGATCTGATTTTCCCAGGGGTGTGGATGGATTGCTGTTTATACAATGCAGCTGTGTTTGGGGTAGGCTGGTACATAAGCTCTGGACATGATTCTTCTCTGAGAGGCTCTGGGTTTGTTTCCCTGTGACAACACTAATAAGCGGCTTTTAGAATTGGTATGAATGGTGGATTTTTTTGCAAATTCATCATGAAACTGAGGAACACAGAATTTTTAAGCAATTATAGCAAGTAACAATTACGAAGCTGCTGTAATTATAAAGTTATACAAAAAGGAAATAAAACTCAGTAAAAAATCAGGCACAAATAAAGACTTCTGTCCAGATTAGTGGTTCAGAATTCAGTTAGAAAAACTAAGTGTTTTGATTGCTAAGTTAAATAATAGAGGACAACTGGCTGCATATATGGTGTAAAACTCTACACAAGGGATGCTTTGGAATACTACAGTTAGGTTAAAAGCAGGAAAGAGAAGTGAAGAAACTTGATAACATGAGGCAGGTGTGTTTTTAAAACCACATAGTCATCAGGTCAAAAAGGACTCCCATCAAAGCTGGTATCATGACTCTATCGGTGGCTGAGACCTCCGGCTGGAAACAGGGATCAAATCCACCCTGAGTGTATTTGGCAGTGTTCCTCCCTGTGCTCACTGGGGTGGGTTGATGGTGGACATAACATAGTTGATACTATCCTTGGAAATACTACAGCTCTAAGCCTTCCCAAATCTCTCTAGTGGTAGAAGGATCCACCCAGGAGATGCTGGTACTTACATCAGCCCCTCGAAGGGGAAATAGTCTGAAGTCATTATACAATGCTGATAGATCCCTTAAGGGAGGATGAGAGAGAAACTTCTGGATGAGCAAGAAGGCAAACAAGTCAAGGATGTCAGAGATGACATCCTCTGAAAAAGAAAAGGTAGGCAGTTCCTGCTCTTTGGTTCAGGAGGGTCTGAGGATGAGAGACCAACGTAGACAGAACCAGCCTCATGGTGCTTGCGGGCTTCTATAGTTGGGGTTTTTATGGGAAAAACAAAACAAAACCCCAAAAATATCCTCAGCAAGCCCCTTTACCCCCCCTTAAAAAACCCAGAAACACAGGACTGTATGCTAATTTCTGGGGCATGCCAGGTGTTCATCGACTTCACATTTTCTGATGGACCAAGAATCTTGGATGTGATCAGGAGTCTGGATTTGTCTTTGTTTTGGGGAGATCTGATCTTCTTTTGAGAGAGCAGGTTTTAATTTCTCATCGTGTATGTTTAGGCACTAGTCATGAATATGCCCTAAGCTACCATTCCCTATGAAAATCCCCTCTTCTTCTTCTGTTGTCATATTCCCTCCAACCTCTGCAAATGCTGGAACGCCTGCATTAGTTTTCCACACGCTCGTGAGCAAACACAGCAACTGCTGCTCTTCTAGCTGCGCACAGCAGATGGGAGCCAACGCTGAAAACAGTCACACAATGCCCGCAGATTGGTGTTTATTTCTTTGTATCTCTGAAGGTGCATCGGAGGAGGAAGAAGGGAGGAGGGGAAAGAATGAAAGATTTGAAACCCATCAAAGGAATAGGAAAGCAAGCGTGGGAAATTGTTTATGAGTGCAACCCTGACGTTACAGCACTGGGAGAAGAAGAGTACCATTAGGAAGGAGAATGCTATGTGGTTGCAGAACTCTAATTCTTATCAGAATAATGGGGTTTCACCTTAAGGTGTGCCATCAAAACACAGATATGGGGCCTTTTCCGTTCTTTTTCATTTTCTTGCTGGTTCTATTCTTTTTTCAAGAGTCCTTCACATCCCAACGCTATACAGCGTTACAACAGGGCTCTGTCTGTGCTTTCATGTGCTTCTGTCTTCACACATATACAGTGATACATAAAGGATCCCTGAGCTGAAATATGTAAATTCAGACCTACATAGTCATGAGATCCTTCCTCTAAGTAGAGAATATCTTTTTCTTATAGGAACTCAATTTATAAAGCAGATCAGACTAGATTGCCGTAATCCTATAAATCGATGTGTTGACCTTGTGGATCAGGGTCTTCTTTAAGCTCCAGATAGGATACTAAGGATTTGGTGGCGTGGGCTTGGAATGATTGCATTACTCACGGGTAAACAAAGTGTTGTGGGAGTCTCTAAGGACAAAGAGAACGGCAAAAGGGGCTCAGCAAGAGATGTCGTTCAGTCTCTAAGCAGGCATTCAGCCTAAAAACACGGAGTTGTGTTCATGTTCAGGAGTGGGGAGAGGATTCCGTCAGGCCAGCCAACGTGGTGATGGCACCTTTCCATACGCACCACGTATAAAGATCCACCACCAGTAAAGTTTGGATGGGATCACCTCCTTGATGGTTTTTTTTTTTTTTTTCCTGAGTTACAAGTTGTGATTTTTTTAAAAAAGCCTTGTTGTTGCTAGTTTTACTGCTGTACCTGCACACAAGACATACTTTCATCCAGCCAGTTCCCTCGCCGGGGCAGCATCTGCAGTGTCACCTCCCATGGCCCATGGCTGCATCTGCAGTGTCACCTCCCATCCAGCCTGCAGGCTCACCTTTTCTGTTGCACGTCCCTTTCCTTTCCTTGGTCTGCCCTGCCCTACCAAGCCTAATCTATGGTTGCAGATGCAAGACCTTCACCCTCTTCTGTGCTGTGCTCAGTGGTTTATTGCAGACTAATCCAGCATCAGCACAAAACCAGCTTTCTCACTTTGCAGAGAGCCTTTCAGCAGCTTTTTGCTGGATCCAGACAGCAGGGACTGTGGGGTGCCAGAAGAAGCCAGGCTGTGCATGGACTCTTGGGAAAGCAAGGAAATCAATGATAACATCTTGCATGGCCTCTAGCATCTTCCATCCGTGCCCTGATTCTGGCACATATATCAGCTAAGGAATTTCAGTAACTCTATTTTGGGATAGCCTGGGTGAGATAGAAAGGATATATACTTTTTTTGAGTTATAGGTATCCTGGCTTCTCATTGATTTCAGCGAGAGCTGAAAAACTTTGGCATCTTTGAGAGCTTAAGCACTTTGACATCATTCAAGGTCAGCATCTAACCCTAGCAAAAACCTGGGTAAAAAGTGATGCTCATGATTTGTTGGAGGTCGCACGGTCCTCAAACCAGGGAAGGAAACCACGAATCCTGACTCCATGTCCTAAAAAGACATTTCAGACAGTTTCTACTCTTATATGTGACGGTGGAAAAGAGATCTCTGTGGCCCAACCACAGAAAAGGAATTTTTCCAATCCTAAGAGTATTGTGGTTGTCTGTGGGCTCTCTCCTCCTGGGTCACAGGCTGTTCCATGTGGTTAACAGCTTGGCAGGGCAGGGATTCATTAGGATGGGTGGCTTGTGAATCAGAGCATTTTGAGTTTTCACTTTAGACAAGAATCAGAAAGGTCAGATGCTTCTGAGGATGTCCTCCAGTCCCTTCACTGGAGAGAAATCAAGTTGACAGGTGTGTCACCTAGAGAACAACACTGCAAACTGTATCAGAAGTGCCAGGAGGTGCCAGATCTCTGTGTCAATAAGGGACCTACTCTGATTATTTAAAGCTGTTGCACATTTTCCTGATTTGTTGGGAGAGCAGGTAAAGTTTGAGGAAAAATACCTAACCCTTACACCTTAACTTGCTTTGAAACTTAACATTCCTACCCTTTGCTAGAAATTTGGTAAATTCCTCAAATCAGTACAGAAACTGCCATAACTGCTCTTTTCATCGATACACACAACTGATACCCTACGCCTTCATGACTTGTGTCCAACACCATGAATATAAGCTTGATGGAAAACTATGAAACTGAATGATTTGAGCTTATCTAGTCACACCTTTTAATCTTGGGGTATCTTGTGCCAGTCAAGAGCCAGTGCAGATCTTGATGCTGCTTTTCCCAAATTTTTCTCAGCCTATGCCCACGTACCTCAAAGGACAAGTCTTACACCAAGAAGGTGCTCTGCTGTGTGCTCCATCACCAGGAAACTTCTGCTCCCCCCACATCCTTCTACCTAGCCATGCCTGCAGCTTACATACTCCTTCGTTTTGTCTAATTAAGTAATGATTTTGGATGTTACTATGTAATTAATAATTCAGAGTAATAACCTTTGAAGAAGATTCTAATTTTACCTTAACATTGCAACTGACGCTTGTTAAAGTTTGCTATAAACCAATCTACTTTTGGGTCATGACATTTTCTGAACAGGAAATGACTCAGAAGACACTCTTATCAGGTCCCAAAACGTTACTAACAGGACTCTCCCTGACAGGGTAAATAATGTTGTTAGTAGTTTTGGCTTCTGCAAGGCTTGTGAAAAGTTTTTATCCATGCCAAAAAGTCGGATGCTGTAACGTGGTGGTGGTATGTTCTCTGGTTGCCTCACAGTCTGAAGTGTTTCTGGCTTGATCTTCTTAAAGAGTCCAAAAATCCAGACTCTGAAACTAATGTATAGCTTGAATGTTTCAGTAGAAGTGGAGATTATTCATTTATTTTGGGCTGTATAAGTTGACATCAGTAAGAATGGTGACAGGGCTCTGACACTGCCTGCAGGGCTTCGAGCCAGGCTGCAGGGAAGGCGGATGAAGACCCGTGTTTTAGATTCATAGAATCACAGAATGGTTTGGGTTGGAAAGGACCTTAAAGCCCATCCAGTCCCACCCCCTGCCATGGGCAGGGACACCTCCCACTAGCCCAGGTTGCCCAAAGCCTCATCCAGCCTGGCCTTGAACCCCTCCAGGGATGGGGCATCCACAGCTTCTCTGGGCACCCTGGGCCACTGCCTCACCACCCTCACCATGAAAAATTTCTTCCTAATGTCTAGTCTATATCTCCCCTCTTTCAGCTTATACCCGTTACCCCTTGTCCTCTCACCACTCTCCCTGATAAAGAGTCCCTCCCCATCTTTGTGCAGATTTCAGTCTGCTTACTCTGACATTCGCATGGTTATCAGCAAGCTGAAAAAAAAAATAAAGAAAGAAAAAAAGTGTAAAAAGGGGAAACGTGAATCATGTGGCAGGAGCTGCTAATGATCGCCCTTCAGCTGCTAGCACAATGCCTGTAAATGCCTATTTAGAAAAAGAGCAACATGAATTCTAATGCCAGTGATCAGCACTCTTATGGTTAGCAGTTACATGTGTGGTGTCATTTTGTGAGGTTAAATCATATCTCTTCTTTCCCAACCAAGTGTTCAGAATTATTTTCTCTTTTTTTCATTGCTTGTTAGAGAAATCAGAAGTGGAGAAAAACTACTGCAGTCAATGTGTTGCCAGCCTCTGATAGTCGGAATGACAGTTGATGTGTTTTTCTCTCTTGCACAGAAAGCTCCAGGACTGAGAGCAGAAATGCAGGGTAGGGTTTACTCCAGCCTCCGTTCTGCAGGGGTACCTGGTCACAGGAATTTCTTGTGGCCTCACCTGTCAGTGCAGTGACTGTCTCCTCCTGCTCTGTACACACAGTGCAGTGTCAAATGAGTCAAAACGGTTGCCACCATCCTTTTCTGGGAGATACTGTTCTGCTGTCCCTTGTTCAGCAATGTGATGATTCTTTTCCTTCTGTTCATTATAGATTGAACTGCCAGCCCCATAACATCATCCCTTTTCCCCACAAAATTCCTCTTGCTGCTGTGTTTTAAACTTCTAATCTACCTGTAGGCATTTTTTTTTTTTTTCCTCTTGGTCTAATTTCCCCCATTACCTTTGCACAGTGGAATTGTGCAGAGTCCAGCCACAAGGTCTGGTCAGTCCATAAATCCCACTTAACCTCTGAAACCAAACAGAATGAGAATTGTTCTGTGGTTTTGCTCCTGGGACTTGGCACTGGCTGGAGAGCCTCCCCCATTCTCCATGAAGATGTTTGTGGGTAGAGAAGTATTCACATTGTGCTTATACTTCAGGGGCTTCTTTGTGTCGTATTAAGGAACCAGTGAAGGCGTCTGTCTGACTGTTGAGAGATGTGGCACAAAACTACCAGAGGGAAGTCAAAGAGGACATTATTTTCACTCTGACCACTACTTGGACATGATAAGCTTCCTTATCAGATAATGTAAATATCCCAGGAGTATTTTGATAAGTCAGATATTTTGATTAATCTTTTCTAAAGCCCGCCGAAGCCCTTGACTTGTAAAAGTGGTGAAGCAGGTTGTCTGTGCTTTATGGATGGAATCCAGGACAGGTGTACACACTCGTTCGCAAATTTCTGTTATTTCCTCTCAAAGATCGTTATGTTCTCCAAAAATTGCATTCCCCAGCTCTGAGGTGGTCTCTTTCATATTCTTCACTTTTTGACATCACAAAACTTCTGGATGTGTGCTAAAACTTTGGCACAGCTGTTCCCTACGAGTTGCAGAACACAGCATTGTACAGTAAGATCTCCTTGTTTCTAATGCATTATTATTTCCACAGCCTTGCTGGGGAAGTCAGGGGTCTAGACTAGCTTATTAAAGGTCATTCATAATCTGTTATTAATATGTGGAAGGTTTCCTCCAAATAATATTATCATCAACCCTTCTATTCATATTCTGAGCCATATTTGCTGTAAATTGAGGCTTTTTTTTTTTTTTTTTTTTCCAAATTAATTTAGGTGACATTTAGCCCTATGGAGTGGGTGGGATAAGGACTGCAGAACTTTGTGTTTAAACACGGCAGAGACAGCACCTCTTGCTGTGTCCTTATTCACAGCCTGAACTGCATCATTGTCACGTTCATTATAACATCCTGACAGTCCTTTAAGGTGCTGGCTACCCAGAAATGCTCCTTGAAAAAATATCAAGGAGCAACTTTCAGCTTCTGTTCTATTTCAGGTCTCTTCAGGATTTTGTAATGTTTTATTTGAGTAAATGGTGACCTGATTTCCTCTTTTGACCACCCAAAACAGGGGCATAAGGAGAGGTAAGCCTGACCAAACGCTCAGCTTCTGTTAACAACAAGGAAACTTCCATTAGGAGTGAAAAAACTGTGTGAACAATGAAAAACTTGCTGCAAATAACAGCAGCAATAAATTGACAACCTGGGTTTTTTGTTTGTTTGTTGCTTTCTGGTTTATTCTGTTCCCCATGGAAATTACGCTATATCAATGGTCAGACTATTGACAAGATTATTAGATAATAACACAATGGTTAGATTTTTTGGTCCAGAAAAAATATTTTCCTTGGAATACTTAACAGCATAAATATTTGGGAGACACATTCTTTTTGTCTATATACATCTCTAAGTGATGGGGATCCCAAGGAAAATATAATTTCAGCCAAAGTGTTGAATTTAAAAAAAAAATAAAACTTTGCAATCAGAAGAAAGAAAATCAACCCTCCAAAACATACAGTGACGCTTTTGTGGCTTATGTGGCTGTGCCTGCACTGAGGAAACCCTTCCCGCCTTCCCCAGCCCAGCTTCACGGTTTTCCAAGGTAGGCAATCTCTCCAAACGAAGGGGAGTTCCCTCTGATTTCCTTCCAAGGGATGATGAGCATACCTAGGGACCAGGTGCCTTGTAAATACACTTGACATTTGTTTAGATAAAACCTACCTTTAACAGTCGTGTGTGCTAAGACGTTCTTCCCAGTAACTATCTGCCACAGCAGTGACTAGAGCTGGTGTTTAACGGAATTACGGCAGAACAGTTCGCTCAGCTCCAGGCTTTTGGCTTTGTTGCTGCATCGGCAGTAGAACTTACAGCAGAATATGGCTTTTCATTCATTTATCCCCAGGAGGCTGAGACAGTTTACAAGCTTTTTGCATTTGACAGGATCAAAGGGCTTGAGAATGGGAGAAGCTGTTCAGATTTATTAGCATCATTATTAACCCAAATGACAGTTTATGGTCAGTGGTGTTTCTCTTGATGAATGGCAGGGCGTTTCTTCTACAAATGCTTCGATATCTGTGGCACAGGTGATGGACAGCTCTTTGAAAGTTTGATAACTAAATGAGAGTCTGTTACACAAGATGACCATGCTTCTTGGCTGAAGTTTTCAAACTCCCTCTTTTTTTTTTTTTTTTTTTTTTTTTTTCTCAAGTTCCTATTTATATCCTAAAATATTTTCTTACCTGATGGTCTATCTCACCTTTTCCATGGAGGGTCAGAGCAATAATGGAAAGTTGCCTTAATTTTTAACTCCGATGACAACCCATCTTAGAACCTCGGTCAACACGCTGCAAATCTCCAGTTGCTCCACTGCCTGCTGGGAGGTTGGTCTGGATTGATATCTTAATATAAATTATTGCTAACCTGTTTCTGAAATTCGCAGAGAATTAAAGGCTACAAAACCAAGCAGCGTTTCACATCAGTACGATTTAATTATGATGACAATTTCAAGCATGTTAACTAGCGTTTGTACATCAAAGCTTTGCACTCTCATTTAGGCAAGTGCTGCTATAATTATTGGTGTGTACCCAGACATTCCTGAAAAACCAGCAAAGCTCTGAAAGTTTGGTATGCATATGGATAACTAGGGAGGCAATACGGTTCAGAGGTCTAAACACCTCTCAGAATTAGCACATGTGTATTCAATATGCAGGAAAATTATCTTTTTTTGTATGTTTATGTACATGGTTTGCTTTTAAAGAGAAATCACAAAGTGGCATAATTTCAACAGCAGTGTACTCAGCTGAATTTGTAAAGAAAATAGGTGCCTTCCTGTTGTGTTGCTTGAATCCAGTATTATATCCCTAAGAAGTCAATTTTCTTCCCAAAATGAAAAAGAGTGCCGTTACAAAATAAAACTGCTGTGATATTTGTGAATTAGAAAAGCTTTGTGCTTCTCGTCGTCCAAAGAACTAGAACGAGAAGGGTTCAGTTCAGAGATTATTTCTTTTTTTTCACAGTTTTTACTTCTGCTATTGTTTCAAGACAAACCATATTTTCTCTGTTCTTTCTTGGATGTGAAATAATAACATTAGGTCATAAAAAAATCCTTTTATTTATTGCTGCTTAACTTCCCAAATCTCCCCAGACACTTTTGTTAATGAATTTATTATTAACCTTTCTCGGATAAAATCTAACAGCTAAGCCAGAAATCTTGTGTCACTTGAACGCAAAATCAAAATGACCTTGACTTATGGAATATTGTTTTCAGTTTGCTGTGAGTTACCTCCTGAAATCAGCTTTCCCTGGACAGTCAATATACCAGTGCTCGGCAGCCCTCTCCGTGTGCCTTTACGTCAGGCTTTGTTGTAGTTACTCATTCCAGTCTGTCTCTACCCTCAGGGAAGGGTTCTTCGTTTCTATTCCTCCCTTTTCTCAGCAATTTGAGAGATTCCCATTCATTTTTATGAGGCAGGGAAGGTGAAAGCATCTCTGCAATGAAACCCTGTGTGAGGAGAGAGGGCAATTGGCAGTGTCACAACACGATGACACCAGCGTCACAACACAACGCATGAGGCTGTGCTCCCCAGTGAGGAGCACGCCACGCAGCCGCCCTTGGCACGGTGTCGGAGCTGCTCCCAACATAGAGTCACAGGATGGTTTGGGTTGGAAGGGACCTTAAACATCATCAAGTTCCAACCCCCCTGCCACGGGCAGGGACACCTCCCACTAGCCCAGGTTGCCCAAAGCCTCATCCAGCCTGGCCTTGAACCTCTCCAGGGATGGGGCATCCACAGGTTCTCTGGGCAACCTGTACCCCTGCCTCACCATCTCCTGCTGTAAAAGATATAAAAACCTTCCATCCTCCTTATCCAGCACTATTGGAATACAGGGTGGCAAAAGGCAAGGGGGAAGGGGTGGCGTTGAGGCTTTTGAGGAAAATGAGCTGGGTCACTGAGGGTTTGCTGCTTCTAGTTGAGAGTACCAATGCCTTCCAAGCTGTGATTCATGGGTTAACCACAGAGTTTCATCCAGCCGCATGTTGCTTGCTCTACTTCTTCTAGCTAGGGGAGCTGCTGGCTTCAAAAGTCATTGTTTTCAGATGAAGAATGGATGCGAGCTCCTTTCCTGTCCCTATGCTCCACTTTTGCTTTTCGTAACAACTATAACTGGTCATACAGCCCGTTGTCTGGGTAGGGCAGCCCCGTTATCCTGCTCATGTGTGAGGACATTGTACCAGGGTAGCACGGCAAAACAGGCTCCTCTAAGCTAGGAGTGACAGCCACAGGCCAGAGATGTCTGGGAATTACCTGATCATCATCAAGAAATACTTCACCCTAGTCAGACACGCGATGAACGACAATGGAGCCAAAAGAGTTTGAAAATGTTGCTTTGTGCTTCTCATCAGAAGGACTCGGGGTGGTTTGCCGTGTACACACGAAAGGGATCCATCCCTCAAAGCGTCAGCATGGAAAGGTGAAATGCAGGGATGGGAGCTTGGGGGAGAGCAGGTCTAAGCCTGCCAAGTCAGACCTTGCGCTGAGGGTTGTGGAGAACAAGTGGAGTGTTTTCCTGGTGGATGGTTAGTGTTTTGTAGCAGTATGGGGAAAAGTCTTGCTGGTACCTATAATTTTGCTTAAGCTCTCAGGGCAGGAGTTGCTCACGTCAGCTCCTTACCCTGGGGCTGCAGCACCATCTCTGTGCGCTCTGGCAAAGGGGTGGCTACTGGTGGCTGCCCAGCACAGCCGCACTCAAGTCTTCACCCTCCATGTCCCTGTGCTTTGGACTTGTCACCGTGGGCGGCAGGCAAGGAGCAAAGAGGCAACGGAGCTTGTGTAAATCCGGCAGAGCTCACAATCAGCCCCGTTACACTGAACTCGGTGGGGCTGACTGGAGTAACTGGTCTGCACAGAGCACGGAGGAGTTCCTTCCACTAACAGTGCTGTCAGCAAAGAAATGCTCAGGAGTAATGATGAGAGGAGGGAGCCTTAGTATTCTTGTTACTGAAAACTTTCCAGTGGTTTATAAAGTGTGGCTTGGGTGGTATTGCTTACTGAGGTGCAGTGGAAAAAAAAAAAGTCCCTTCTAAGTACAAGTGTTTTGGGTCCCTGCAGCCATCATGTAAAAGATAAATGTAGAAACTTGATTCTTGTCAATCCCAGTTGTTTCCTGGTTGTTGATTAGCAAACTAACCTAGTGTTGTAAAAACTCTTGCCATTAAATGGCTCCATAGAAACTGAGGAGCATCCTACCTTGTCCAGCTAACAGAAGGACCAGCTGGAATACCCAGGGTCCACCATCATCTTCTCCAAAGGTGGGTCCATTGACTTTTCCCAGAGAGGCTGGGGCTGATGGTTGAGCTCATCTGGCCAGCTGTGGGTGTCAGATACAACGTGTTGCTCAGATGTGTTAGCATTTACTCCCTGGTGTACGTTATGAATACCTACAGACCTCGACAAGCCCTTGAGCTGTACAACCGCTTGCCCTCTCCAGGACAGGTAAGGGCCAAGGGCTGTGATCAAGGCTTGTGTCAGAAATAGAGACTCATTAGCAGGAGAAAGGAAAACACACTTCTAAGCAGTTTGCAGGGCTGTGTAGTTGTGCTGGAAATGAAGGAGCCTGTCAGCTGTTCTGAAAGCCGAGGGGATAGTTCCTTTCACAGCTGTTAAACCTCAGTGAGGATATTTTAAAAATAATCAATTGTTGTAGTCTGAGTGAAATAAAATGTCTTGTTGACTCTGTATTGTAAAAGCACATTTAAGATTCACCTTTTTCTTCGAAATATTTGGGCTGATTTGATTTAACAGGACATCTTGAATGTCTTGCTACGGGAAGAGAGAGAAGCGGTTTGTGGCTGAGTTACGCCGTGTGCCAGGATGCTGGGGCTCAGCAGAGATAAGATAACCTCACAAATAAACAACAGATGGCCGCTGGCCTAATGCTTTGCTTCGGGTGAACATGACAGGGATTTATTCTTTCAACCTGTGGAAAGAGCCTGGGAAAGGCTGAAACGGCAGAAATGCACGACACGCGGGCAGACACGGTTTGTGGTGGGGATTGGGTCGGAGCAGATGGCATTAGAACACAGATCTATTATTAGGCATCTGCTTCCCATCTCCGTTATACGATGAGCAAGGTTTAGATGAAATTCCCCGAGGAACAGCTGGATCACTTCCTAATTTGTACGTGCACATCTCTGTGGGTCTTTCTTCGAATTCTGACAATGGGCTACATCCTGAGCTAGGGTAGAGATGTACGTTTGTACAGTGACAGCAATGTAACTGGAGGCAGTACCTGATCTGTGTTCTCACTGCACAGAGAACTCCTTAGTGATAAACCATTCGTTAAGGACTAACACCCAAAACCAGACAGAAAACTCTGCGTTGTCTGAATAAACGTGCATGGCTTCACCCACTGAGAAGGCAACGCCATGTAAACGTCCTGTAAGACCTGCAATTAGGTAAAAACAACATGGATCAGAATTTCTTCCTGCCTTATCTCCATTTCCCCTAGTGTGAAGCGTATCCCAGTGTACGGATGCCTTCACATCAACCTCTGCTGGGCTTAAGGCAGGAGCAATCCCAGCCTCTGAGTAGGGTAGGAAGGAGCAGTGAAAAATCCCTCCCAGCTCAGCATCTTCCCCTAGCGTGAAGCGTATCCCAGTGGTACGGATGCCTTCAAATCAACCTCTGCTGGGCTTAAGGCAGGAGCAATCCCAGCCTCTGAGTAGGGTAGGAAGGAGCAGTGAAAAATCCCTCCCAGCTCAGCATCTCAGTCTCTTCTAACATTTAGTAACAGGTATGTTTTAGTGCAGGAAAGATGCTGCCCTAGATGCATCTCAGGGGCAGAGGAGGCTGTTGTGGTATCTACTGGGTTGTAGTGGAAGGGAGAGAAAGATAGCACCTGCAAAGTGACTCTGATAAATACATACAGCAAAGGTCTGATCAGATCAAAGAAAATAAGGTATCTGTTAAACTGTGCTTCTCTGAAGCAATTTCAGGTTAGTGTAAGTTTCTCTATTAATAAATAAATGTACAGATTTAACAAGCAGTTCTCTCTCCTTACACAGAGACTCTAAGGAATGAATCAGAACCGCTGAGGTCATTCTTTTGTCTAGTGTATTGTTCTTGTCAAGTTCTTTGCTGTGTCGTTTATGGTCCAAGCTGCCCTGTTTAGAAAAGGGGGCGTGTTACCAAAGTAGCATTTAAGCGGGAAGAAGGTCTCACATTCATCCCAGTAGAGTGGGAGAAAAGGTGCCGAAATTTCAAAGTTTACCCCAAAGTTGTGTTCTTACCTCCGTGGTGACCTGAGCCTGCATCCTAGGGCTGCTGATGGAGGTGAGAGGTCCACACTCTGTGGCTGAAGGCAACATCCATCCAACTCTTTAGCAATTCACTTCTTCAAAGTGTATCAGGATGGGGCTATTGTACCGTTGGAACCATCCCAGTACGGGACTTCTGGTAGAGTTCAGAGGCTGCACATCTGTTATTCTGACCTTGCTGATCAACCTGAGCATGTAGCTGATGTTGTTCTGGGATTTCCAGGTATCCATCACCTTTGTCAGACCTATAACTACGCAAAAGTCTGGGTCTTTCTTTTTCCACGGTGGTGGAAAGGTGCTTATGGGGTGGAAAAGAAAATTGGACCCCTCTTTCCTGTTCTTTCTGTAACTATAAATCGGTTTGGCTTGATTAAACCCAGCTCCTATGATGGCACGAGCACAGCCATCTCTCTTCCAGCTGCAGCGTGGTCACCTTATTTAATTGTGTTGTACCTCATTTTTGCCGACTACTGAGCCGATCTCTTGAAAGAGTAGAAGACAGATGAGGCATGTAACATAGTAAGTTCTCAGAGGAAAGTTTTCTCTCTAAGGACAGAGTGGAAAGGGATGGGTAGAGATCTGAGATCCCAGTAAGCCTTTGCAGGTGGGGGAAGGAAGTTAATAGCTAGAGGACTGGGCAAACTATTTCAGTCCTGCAAAAAATCCGTGTCAAAGGCCATTGCGCTGATCCAAAAAATTCTGTGGATTATGAAGTTTTGCATTTTCATTTTCAGTACTAAAAATCATGTTAAATGGAGAGAAAAAAAAATAAATACAAAAGTGGGAATGGAGAATAAAGCCTCCTTCATGAAAAGAGATGTAATGAGCAGAGAAAATTGCCTCTTTTCATTACAGCCTTAAGCTTGACCTTGTGCTCTGTCTCACAAGCTGTATTTTTCATTATTATCCTCAGAAATATCTTCTATCCCATGTGCTTTTTCTTCTTATTGAAGAAATTCAGACAATGATGAAGATGAGGGTGATGAGGGACCCAGTTTTATGGGAGATAACCTGTGGCTGTTGTTCAGCCACTCAAGGCTTCTAAAGAACCTGAAAGTGTTTCTCTCCCAGCATTTGTAGTCAATTAACACCTTTCACCCTCATCTGGTGATACTTCAGGTTGAGTAAACCATATCTACCACTGCTAAAGTGGAGCTGGCAGATACATGAAACCCAGATTTCTTTCACTAAAAAAAATTTTTTAGGGGGGGGGGTATAAGCTTCATGGATAGATAAAGGAAGTAGGAGCCTGCCCTAGGAGAGTTTGCAGATGGCGTAAAAGGCACGTGTCAATCTTTTCTTAATCACCAGCACCAATTCTTTCATGTTAAACTTAAAACTCCACAAGAGCATTATGTCTAATCCTCTCAGCAGTTTACTGGGGAGGTAGAAGCTGATGGGAAACAGTGGCAAAAGTACTCATACCTCCTTTAGAGAGTAAAATAGGCTCAATCCTGAGTGCAACATTAGACTTCACTAGAAACAGGGGAATTTTCGAGAATGAAACTCATTAATGTACCTAAAACCTTAAATTAGTGACATAGTGCCATATCCGGCTACGGAGATCTGGAATGTGTCCAGAAATATGCAATGAAAGGAGCCTGAACAAGGAGAAACACATTTAATTTTTTAAAAGTTCTTTATTCCATCATTTTCCTTCAACAGGGGACTAAACCACACTACCCTTGAGTCTTGACCACCACACACCATTTTTGGTGTATATATGCCTGCATTCCTGAGAGTACTGCTGTGCATTTGGCTGTGTTGAAAGAGATTCTAAAAAAAAAATTTAAAATTAAGATTTTATACGGCATTATAGTACTGGCTCATCTCATCATCATTCCTAGGCATTCTTGCATCATATTCTTCATTCTTCTCAGTCTCTCCTCACAAGAGAAAGTTTCCAGGTTCTTGATGACCCACTCTGGTTTTACGTGAAATTTTGTTTAGTCCTAGTTTTTTCTTTTATTTTGGAGATATTGTTGTCCCTTAATCTGGGAAGTTGCCCTGTGCGCTGGAGCATCTCTGTTGACATTAACTCATCCTTGTCATTCCTGGGTTGTCTTGCTGAGATTTTCTCACCCTGAGGAACACAATATGCATGCACAATATACATTTATTCCAGATTATATAACCATTTGAATAAGAAAGAAGTTTGTCGTTGGGTGGAAATCATATTGAAAATATTCACTGTCTTTTAAAATGTTTCCATTTTCTTTTTTGTCAGAAAAAGCAAATTCAAATTTTTTTGGACAATGAAATACTTGTTTTTCTATCCATTTTTTTTCCCCTGAAAAGTATTCCTTATTGATAACCAAAAATAAAGGAAGAAAAAAATTTGTAGATTTACTTTTCTTCCTAAAAACTGAATGTTTCAGTCATTTAATGTGTAACCAACATAACTCCACAGTAGTTCTGTTAGTTTGTACCATCTGGGAATCTGAAGCTATGGGTCAGAAGCTAACATTTTGTTTTTTGTGCTGATCTGGTTCAGCTGTGCGTTGCTTGAGTAGGAATCCTCAAATCTTTTCTAGGATGGGCAGATCACTTATCTGAAATTGAATAATTGAAGAACTTAAGGTGCTTCTGATAAACATGGTTTAGAAGAGCTGGCGTGTTTTCAAACTTGGTTGATGTTCTGCATCTTTAACAGGAGCTGACAGAGCTCCTGCTCTTCCAAGTCTTTTCATGTGCTTGAAAAAGCAAAACTGCCTTCCCTCCTCCTGCATCCATCAGGATCAAATATTCATCACTAGGCGTGATACCATATCCATTAGTTTAGGGGGGGGAAAAAAAGGTGACGATAAATCCCATAGGAGATGAGCACATCCAAAGAGCCCAGCAAGGTTAACCCTCTGCCTCCCAAGGAGATATTCGCAACTAAAGAGTAAAGACCTTCTCTAGCAAGTGTTTTCCTTATTGACATGATCTCTTACTGTTTATTCATGCTCACTATAGCAGGGAAGACCTATTTTCTTCCAAAGAGCCTGTTTATAGTGCTTTCTAATTTTCCGTTTCAATGGCTTTATGACTTGTCCTTCAGCTTTGCAGTTTGCTCTGCTAGAGGAGTTTTCCTCCTCTCGCAAGCTGGGAAGCACAGCTTTAGCTAGGGTACAGTTAGATCTTTTTTCCAATTAAACCAGGTAAATAAAAAAAAAAAACCCACAAAAAACCATGAGCTGTGAGCGTCTCTTCTGCATTTCCTGCAGATGTCCTGCTGGCCAGCCAAGTGATTTAAGCTTCAATTTTAAAGCCTTAATAAAGCAGGAGGGACTAGGAATGCAAAGCCATCTCCAGAGTACGGTGGATTCAACGCTTTTGGCAGATGTTTTGCAGGTACAAGAGAGGTATGTCTGTGCCTGTAAGAACTTGGCAAGAGGGAAAGACCCCAGGGACTCGGGCTCAGTGACACCACAGTTGAGTAATCCAGCTCCATATCAAGTGCTGACATAGCTTGTTTCACTTTTTCAGCCAAATGGTTCCTGCAATTTCTCATGAAAGCAAAGTGATGCACAAAAGAAAAACAGATTGTTTCCTTCCCTTGAGCAAAATGTGTGAGTTAGAAACACCTAAAGGAAACCTTGGGTGCTTTCTGGAGCACACAAAATCTAGAAAGTTCCAAGAAGATTAACATTCTGGCTGTTCAGCGATTTCACCATTTTTTTTTTTTTTTAAGGGCATACTACAGGGTAGAGGACATTGTTCCATACAGGGAAACCATAGAATCATAGAATCATTAAGGTTGGAAAAAGACCTCAGAGATCATCAAGTCCAACTATCCCAACCTCTACCTTGAGAAATCTGAGAAATCCATCTATGAATTGCGACATGTGGTTTCAATGCCCTGTTCCACTATGGATTTCTGTTTATACTCCATGTGTCTAAATAACAGGGCAGTTGTCTAATCTTTTTTTGCAGAGAAGAAGGAAAGCGGGCACTTCCAAGGAATGATTCCCTCCTAAAGCAGACACTTAGGATGGCTCAGCCCTATCAGCACTTCTGCTTGTCCGACAACTCTTGAGGCAAAACCTGGTTTCCTACCTTAAGTGTAGACACAGCTCAGACTTCTGAAGTTAGGTGAGATGGATCCTTTTTCTGAGCCTCACTTCTTGCCTTTAAAATTGTTGGTTTCATCTCAGGAGGGATTCATTGGAAAGATAAGAGCCCTAAGGATTTGGAGGCGTCCAGGTGCCATTGAATAGAAGGAGCTGGTGACTGTGGTTTAGGAACATGTACGCATCCCATAAGGTACAGGTAGCACAGCCGCGTGGGGTGAAAGCAGCACAAAGAATAAGATGGAAGGTCTGTAGCCAAGGTCATCTCAGAAACAGGCAGAACGCACCTCCCAGCTTGTCCCTGCAGGTCAGGGCATGGAGAAGGTGGTGCTGTTTCTCCATGCAGGTGAATCTGTCTTTCAACACCGAGCAAAAGAGGAGGAACCAAATTAATGAAACTCAGAAATTCACCTCGGCTTCCTCGGTTGCAGATCGTGGTTTAAATTTTTATGTGGAATGGTGTGATGGGTATAATGTACGATTCCATTTCAGGTAATTACATTTTGCCTGCTTAAAATTCTCCCTGTAGTTTCCACTGGGAAAATGATTCTTCGTTTCTCCCTCCTGCACCCCGCTGGGTAGGTTCGATTGCTGTCAGAGAGCGGCTGCTGCGTGCCACCTGCATGCCCTCCGCGTACGTACATACACAAATGGTGGTGATGTTCGATTGAGCCCTGCATATGCAGATTTTTTTTTCCTGCCTGTGACTGAAATTGGTTGAAATTGCCTGGGCGTAGCTGAGAGCAATATTTGACCTGCAGTTTTCAAACCACAGGGGATGAAAGAGGCTGTGAAAATTCAGTGTGATAGTCATTGTATCCAGAGAATAACTTTTTATCAAGGATCCGGAATCATATAACTCTTCCTCCCTCCCCAGTGAAGCAGATGAATACCATTTGATGGATTGTGAGGCCAGGCAATCTGAGACAGGGAGAGCTGAAGCAACTTGCTAGGCAGGTGACTTGTCTACCGGGCAGTGTGAAAGGAGCTGGGTGAGGGCTGGAAATCTAGTTTGAGCTGCTCAGGAAGGGGACAACCTCCCATCAGGATGACGTGGTTCTACAAATGGTGATTTAGTTGGTCTGTTCTACTGGGCAAACAGTGTAGGAGGACTCATATCATCCCTGGAGGTGTTCAAGAAACGTGTAGATGTGGTGCTTGGGGACACGGTTTAGTGGGTTGGGTGGTGTTGGGTTGGATTTGATGACCCTTGAGGTCTTTTCCAACCTTCATGATTCTGTGATTCTCTGTGGTCACTTC
>NW_010123063.1:20688-49897 GCF_000699245.1 Pterocles gutturalis
AAGCAGATGGGGGATAGCTTGTCTTAAAGCTCCAACCAAACTGCCAACACTTTCTAACTAGGTACTGAGTCAAAAAATGGCTAAAAGGCAGGTGGGTACCAGCTTTTCCCTCTTCTGCCAAACCCACACACAGAACAAGCCCTCTTCTGTGGCCCTCCAGGCTAGTCCCACGGTGTACCTGGGTGTAAAACTCCCATGGCACATGTGGGTTTTTCTGTTTGTGGTTGTTTTGTTTGGGTTTTGTGTTTAGTTTTTTTTTTTTTTTTGTTTAGTTTTTTTTTTTGTTGTTTTTTCCTGAGCTGCTGTGTGTCTTGCCAGGCAGCTGCTGTGTGCTGGCAGTCCTGGAGCCTGTATCCTGCTGGCATCAGGGGAGGCAAGAAGACTCAGGTGTTCGGTCTGTTGACTCTACTGCTTCATTCTTTTCCTGCATTCCTACAACTGATCAATTTTTCCTTTTTTTTCCCCCGCCTTTTTTTTTTTTTTTCAATTCCCTTGAAAATGTTTCCTTCTCAAGATATATTTACATTTTATTCATGACTCTGTCAGGATTAATTTCAGCGCTTCGTGCTGCCTGTGACTCCTCATGTATAATGAATGAAGCAGCAGCTGTTGCAGCTGACAGCCTGGGCACTCCAAGGGCATCATTGGCAAGTTCCTACTAGAAAGGATTTTAATACCTCTGCTGTCTGCACTGCGCTTCTGGTTAGGAAAGAATTGTGGCAGCTCAAAGCAGAAGGTACTTTTCAGATGACTTTCTTGCTCTTTAACTATGTGTGTTGATAACAGCAAGGACCTTGGGTTCATCGGTGTCTAAAGGCTGCAAGATGCTGAGTGTCTGGACTCGATCACCTTGGTGAAATCCTGCGGAATTACTTAGCCATCTCATTACCGCAAGAAACTAATCCTGGATCTGGGGTAGCACACAGACACAGCCTCCGTTTTTCCTTTTTCATCACACAGAATAACTTATTTATAACATAACCCTCCAGATGCCAAGGATGGTTTTACACTGAGGATGCTTCAGGGAGTCAGAATGAACCCTGGGTCTGCCACTGAGTTCTTGGATGGCCATTGGCATGTCGCTTCCTCTTGGTGCCACGTGCTCTTCGCATTCAAAATGGGTTGCTGATAATATTTCCTTTTTTCTCACAACATTTTGCCTATTTGGATTAGAAGTGTCTTTAAGGGAGTATATTAAAAGTTTGGACAGACCCTAACTCTCTGGCATCTTGATCCTTCTGGAGATTGTTAGGCCAAGCCTTAATAAGCTTAATTACGGTAATAAATAAATGGTCTGAGGATCCTTAATAGAATTGCTACTCCAGCCATGTACAGCACCCGTTTGCAGTCAAACAGAAAAAGAACTTCAGAAGTTATCCAAAAAGATAGTATTTTGCCTCTGTCTTAACTGATGGAAAAATCAATATTGAGGTAATTTGGGAAAAGGTATTTCAGATTAACCTTTAAAGGTTTCAAAATATCAACATTTCTAAATAATCAAGTTTGCTTAAATAGAAAAGGTCATCATTTTAAGTTTTAATATTCCTAATTATTGTAGACTTCTTTAATTTTCACTTCATAAATACCTTTAATATTTTGGCTTATTTGCCATTTTAGGGTTGTAAAGCAACTTCTAGCACACCAGATTGTCATCTCAGACTCAAACTATTTTCAAACCATGTCAGTCAAAACCTCAGATGACAGAACTCTTTTCCATCTTCGCATTTTATTGTGAATGCAACTCACAAGGTAGGGATATAAAATCTTCTCTAGTGTTCTTACTAACTGTCATGTTTCTTCTTGTTCATAAAAATCATGCTTCCTTAAAAAAAAAAAAAGATAATCATTGTTGAGTCTTACAAGGTGGTGTTATTAAAACTTCTTACAAAATACTGGAATATTACAGTCTTATAGAATAATTAAATGGCCAGTTCCAGAGGAAATGGGCAAACTAGCTGGGTGAAAACCCATTCATCCAGGGAGTGAGGATGTGGGCTCTGACTCTTGCTGACTAATTTTAACACTGTCAATTTGACAAATGACAGAGTTTGTTAATTTTTCACAGGTGGGAACAGGGAGGCTTGTGATGTGCAGATGGTTTGTCATAGATTCAGCCACTGGAAAAATCAAGATCATCACTCTGAGGGATTATTAGCCCGCAGCACTGCGTACAGTCCAACAGGCTCAGCTGGCATCGACAGCCTGAAACAAACAGTCAGGCACCACCCAGCAGAGAGCACATCTCTTAATGATGGATTTTGCAGAGGAAATGTCTCTGGTCCTTCACCCTGCCCACTCCTCACAGTGTTGGAACACGGGATTTTTTCCATCTCGTTCATCCAGTGCTTTGTTAAAGCAGTTACACACAGTTACTGTGACTTCCACTAATTCTCCCTTCCCACAGTTCTCTACTTGCATCTGCTTTTTTTTTTTTTTTTCGTTCCCCTAGCTGAAGAGAAGACAAGGTAAATTGTCCCTTTCACAAGCCAGACATCTCTCCAGTCGAGAGGTTCAGATTCATTCAGATAAGCTGTCACTTCAGTAATTCTTCTGTTGTACCCTTGCAAATTTTGCAGCCAAAACAGGTTGAAGGGAATTTATTAAGCAGGAGAATCCAGGTGCTGGCAGCTCAGAAGACCTTACTTTCCTCTTTGCAAGTGCTAATTTTTCTGACTGCTTGTGATGAGGACATTAACCAGATTTGATCCCCCACGCACAAAGCTGTTCATCCTTGCGATTATCAGCTGCAAGGTAACTCCTCTTTCCTGAGACTTAACATCCTGGCCGTGATCCAGGCTGTACTGTTAATACATTCACCATACAAAGTCTAAAAATTCTGCATTTTCGTCTGGGCACTGGGTTCTTGCTCAGCTCCCATCATGGTGTGTGTTGTTGCTATGCACAGTTAGACATTGAGGGGCTGCTCTGCATCCCTGTGGATATTGCTATTTTCTGTACTGCATTTTCTGCCAGAACCTCAAGATTCAGAATTCCCAAACTTGTGAAAACCAAACCTTTGTTTCCTCTTAGGGAAATAAAGCCAGTCACACCTATCCTGATTCCCAGAGGATGCTGAAAAAAAGACCAATTTATGCATAATCTTGAACCTTCACATCCTCCAGGTCAAGATGCCTTTGATTTTATTGTATCTGGTATCTGTCAATAACCTACCTTTACAGAAAGCCATGAGACCCCTGACAGAGGTTGTAAAAATATTCTTAGAAGCTGGGTCATTCTGGTGTTGAGTGCCTCTCTTTGTATTGAATGTCTTGCTTATCCTACTTTAATTTGTTCGGATGTATTTATATCATAGTGCCCCAGGCTGTTTGGCTGTTTGATCCCAGCATCAAAGAAATTAAATCGTTCATTTTTCTGTCATGGAAAAATAATCGAAAATCCTGGGGATTGTCATTATACTCATTAAATGAAACAACTTGTCAAGAGCACAGTGGATGTCTCTCTTTGGACTCTCCTCCCAGCACCTCCCTGAGCTGAGGGAGATGGTTGGCTCAACTTCTTGCTTTGACCAAGCCCATTGGAAAGACTTTCAGGAGTAAGTCAAACCCAGGAGAAGCAACAGAATCCAAAAGTAGGTGATACTGAGTGGATTTTAAAGGGGTGACTGTGTGTGCAATAGGTACGCTGATCTCTGCCATCATCTGCCCCTGCGTAGATGCCATTTATCGATGCCATTAAGCATTGTTCTGAGCAAGAAGAAGGCAGGCAGACGTATCTGCTGGTCTGAGTTTTGACTCTGCTCCCATTTACTCAGTTTACTGTGGTGTTTAATAAAGGGCAGGTTATTCTTTTCTGGTTTTGAAATGGAAACCAGTGGCAAGACAGTCGTTGATTGT
Organism: Pterocles gutturalis; assembly: GCF_000699245.1. NCBI lineage: Eukaryota > Metazoa > Chordata > Aves > Pterocliformes > Pteroclidae > Pterocles > Pterocles gutturalis. The sequence goes on from NW_010123063.1 coordinate 24,543, forward strand.
CTCAAAACTGAGCTGGAGGGGCTGAGCAAGCCTTGCTTGGTGCTGGCAGGGAACCAACCAAACTAACTTCATATAGTCTTAGGGGTTAAAAAGTTGCATATTGTGCTCAAGTTAACAGTGGGGACATGCTGAGTGGTTTTTTTCAGTCTAAACCCTTGGTTACAAACTACTTGAAGTGCCCTCTGAGATTGGTGGCATTTCCTCAGTCTAAGTCATGTAAAAAAATCACAGAAAAATCCCTCATGATTCCATTAAAAGGCCTGGTTTCATGCAGAGAAGAGTCAGAACCAGGAACAGAGAAAAAAAAAAACTCTTCTGATCCAAAGCCTGGCTAGGAGAATGCTTCTCTGAACTTTACCTGAACTGTGCGAGTTGCCCCATACTGCACCAAAAAGCCGAGGTGACATTTGCTTTTGACATGAGTGATATCTACATTTCAAGGTTTGTCTTCGAATTTATAAATATGAAAAACAGTGTAGCAAGGACTGTGAAGTCCCCTCAGTTCCAAGTGAGGAATGAATTTTCAGGGGCACTTTGGGAAGTGTTTGTCTCCCCATCTGAGTGAGCTTGTTGTTCTCCCTCCTGTGTACTAAGGACAGAGGTAACAACTTGTTCACTGGTGAAAGAAAGTGTGTCTTTTAGTGGTACTTCTAAGTCTGTAGAAGAAAAATTCCCAGGGAAGTAATCTAATTACAGCTGGAAACTGTGTGCATGTATATGGCTATATACATACATACATATTTATTTATTTATTTTTTAAACTTGAGCTTGTCATGGTTTGACCTGGCTTGGAGTCAAACACCACTCAGCTGCTCGCTCATCCTCCTCCCTCCCAGAGATGGGAAAGAGAATTAAAGGGGTGAAGGGAAAAGAAACTCATGGGTTGAGATAAGAACAATTTAATAACTAAACTACAATAAAATTGAAAATAATAATGATAATAGTAACATATACAAATATCCAAATGAATGATACACAGTGAAACAACTCACCACCTGGTGACCAAGGCTCAGATCGTTCCTGGCTAAAGATCCCAGAGCAGAGAAAGTTCCAAAACTACAATCCTGGAAATAGATAAGAGGCCAAGAATCCAAGAGAGAGATAACTTCAGGACAGACCTTCATTGTATACTGGGCATGGTATGGAATAGACCATTGGCCAGTTTGAGTCTCAGTCCTAAACCTGAGTCTGAATCCTGGGCTGGTCACTGGGGCTGTGCTCCCTCCCAGCTTCTCCTGCACAGCAGAGAAGCTGGAAAGTCCTTTACTGTCCTGGCAGCAACTATAAACATCAGTATGTGATCAGCTTCTCCTCAGCACAAATCCAAACACAGCCTCACACTGGCTGCTATGAAGAAAGTTAACTCTGTCCCAGCCGAAACCAGGACAGGCCTTTATTTCCAGTTTGCTAGCAGTCCCTAGTCCAAAACACTGTAGCTTCAGCAAATTTGGTACATCAGTGCTGAGATTATTACAGTTCAGGATTTTAAAAATTGCCAGAAAAATCTCCTGGGCACCCAAATCTAATTGCTCATACTGTCACACTGCTAGAATTGGCCCTGGAGGGGCTTTGGCCGATGCACTTCCCGAGACAATCACTCACAAGCTAGCAGGGGTCACAAGCTGCTCTCAACAGGCAGCCTGGATGAAACTACCCTGCTGGAAGGACGCAGGGATTCAGCCGTACAGATGTATGTCAGTCTGTAGCTGTTTTCCTCGGTGCTAAAGAGAGTACTGGCATAATTAATTTATGAGCATGAGAGGCAAAATCAGAGCATCTGTATCTACATGCAGAGCTTTTTTCTTTTCGCCTTTTTTTTTTTTTGCCTTTTTTTTTTTTTCAAAATAGATAAGGTTATTTCTGCATACAGGCTTCATTTATTCTTATATGCAAGAATCTATATTCAGCATACGAGGACAGAAATCAGTGCAAGTAATCCTGACGGGTCAATGGCAAAAGAGATCAAAGACACAGGAGAAATTTTGTTTTGCTTTGCTTAAACTAGTGTCTGAAACTGTAATTATTAAGGATCACCTTAAGTAGGAAACATCTAAATGTGGGACCTATCCCCTCAGATTGCCCAGCTTCTGCACGGTGCTTTTCTATCCAGACCATTAGATCCAGCAACAGTCCTTATCGAGTAAAAGGAGACTGCAGGCAGGATTTCTGTAGTCGGTACTCAGAGTGCTCTTGATTGCATTAAGACATGTATACGGTGCGTTACATAAGCAGAAAATGATTAAGACGCATTTGTTGAACTGTAGCAACTGTTGTTCTTACCAATAATAACAGCCACGATTATGCATGCGAAATGCAATCAGACGCTGTGCTCAGCTGATTGCTGCTGCTGCTGCTGGAGGGATGCAGAGGACGGTCAGAAAGGAATTTCTTGTCCTTATGCATTGCTGCCATTCAAGGGTGGAAGGAAGGTGGACATGATGGACTCTGATAGAGAATGGCACACACTACTGAGATCCAGGTTAGGTTTGCCTTGGTGGTGTGTCTGGCTGGCTTGCACCTAACAAGGACTCCCTTTTCTCTTTGTTGTTGCTGTGCTGTGAAGGATCTTTTGGAAAACTGGGCTTGGCTCCAGAAGGGAGCCAGACCTTGTGCGCAGCATCCTGCAAAATGGATGAGTAACAAAGGGTAACTCTGTTTGTGGGGCAGAGCAATGGAACAAATCGTAGCGGGGTGAATGTCAATACAGCCTTCAGCAAGCATTTCTCTTTCCTGAGCTGGCAGAGAAGACATGGTGTCTCTGATGAACCATTTCTTTCCAGAGTACCTACTGGGAACATCTCAGCTGTGTGTGCTCTCATCCTGTAAGGGTAACCCTTGGAGTATCCTTCAGGTCCACATGCCCACCCTGCTGCCCACCTGCTTCTCCAGGACTTGTCCAAGCTGCCAAGGCAGGTGGGTCATAGAATCACAGGATGGTTTGGGTTGGAAAGAACCTTAAAGATCATCCAGTCCCACCCCTCTGCCATGGGCAGGGACACCTCCCACTAGCCCAGGTTGCCCAAAGCCTCATCCAGCCTGGCCTTGAACCCCTCCAGGGATGGGGCATCCACAGCTTCTCTGGGCCACCTGGGCCAGTGTCTCACCACCCGCACAGGGAAAAATTTCTTCCTAATGTCTAGTCTAAATCTCCCCTCTCTCAGCTTATACCCGTTACCCCCGGTTCTGTCACTACACCCCCTGATGCAGAGTCCCTCCCCATCTCTCCTTTAGCCCCCTTTCAGCACTGGAAGCTGCTCTAAGGTCTCCCTGGAGCCTTCTCTTCTCCAGGCTGAACAACCCCAACTCTCTCAGCCTGTCCTCATATGGGAGCTGCTCCAGCCCTCTGATTAATTTTGTGGCTCTCCTCTGGACTCTCTCCAACAGGTCCAGGTCTTTTTTGTGTTGGGGGCCCCACATCTGAACACAGCACTGCAGGTGGGGTCTCACCAGAGCAGAGCAGAGGGGGAGAATCACCTCCTTCGACCTGCTGCTGATGCTGCTTTTGATGCCCCAGGACACGGGTGGTTTCTGGGCTGCCAGCGCATGCTGCCGGCTCGTGGTCAGCTTCTCATCCTCATTTCTCCGTGGACCATAAAGATGGGCAGAGGCCTCCTCTTGCACTCACCAGCTTCTGCAACCTAACGCCAGCTTTGCAGCAGAAAAAGAGGGAGCAGATTCGGGCCATGCCAATGTCTGTGAGCGATTAGAGGCAAATGGGATTTGGCAAATACCGAGTTGGCAGGAGGCTTTAGAGAGCGGCTCTTCATCAGCGGGTTCCCCGTGGTGCTTTGAAGGGTCACTGTGTGTACTGGCGGGATTCTCGTGTTTTCTTGCTCCTTCCTTCCCAGAGGCATTTTGAGGAGGAAGATCATTCTCTACCACATAATCACTTCTTTCTTCCCTCTCCCCATCGCACACCCTTCCTTCACACGCTTGTTCATCATGCTGAGCCACGATGCGGGGTTTTGCTCTGCTGTTTCTCCCCTTGCCCTCCCCCCTTCTCTCCTTACATAAATTTTTGTTGCAGAAGCAAAGCCTCAAGAGATTTTTTGATCAGTGGAATACTCGGGGCTTCGTGAATTGCTTCTGAGTCTAAACGAACTCTGCATTTAATAGGACACCAGCAAGGAACGGAGTGAATGCTAATGGAGAGCTGGAGGAGGAGGTCCTGCTTCGGCTTTATCCTCACGGGCATCTCGGGCACAGACAGAAAGAGTCTTTAACTCACTGCTGTGACAGAGACATCTTCCTTTACTGAAAGAAAGGGGTAGATGCTCAGGGAACTATGGAGTCTGGGGTGGTTCAGCCTTTTCTGGCTGTTTTCTTTGAACTGAACTCCCCCTAATTTGCTGTGTCCCATGCTTCTTAAGGGTTAAAAGTGTCTGAAGGTATCAACCCAGCCAGAGAAAAATATTCTCATCATCAGGGGAAATTTGGGTCGTTTGTGTCTGGGCTTTGATAAATTATTGACGGTTGTGGCTGTTTTGTAACATTAGCAGAGCCAGGGTTTGCTGTGGAGAGGGAGATAAGGGTCAAAGAGAGGAATTATGTGTATGGGGTGGGAAAGAAAACCCAAAGACAACTAACAGCATCCAGGCTGCAGGATGGATATTTGTCAGGCTGGAGTGGAGGGGAAGAATGAGACAGCATAAAATGATGTTTGATTTCAAAAGGCTGAGACAGCTTCAAGAAGGCAACAGATTTTTGCTGCAATGGGGGATATCCTTCCTCCAGACTGAACGGCCACTGCAGAGCCCTGGGTTGAGTATCTCAGTGTCTGCAGGTCCACCACGCAGATATTGTATGGTCCCTGGCCGGTGAATTACCCGAGTCCAGTTTTGCACGCTTCAGCTGCAGATGGCAAATTTTTAATGAACTGATTACTCAGGTTAGCATTTAAACTGCCACGTTTAACATCCTTCAACCCTCACAAACATAATAAGCTACCAAAGGGATTACTGCTGTCAGGGTTGCTGGGTCAGTCCTAAAATCAACCTAGGGATTTAATCAAAGATATAATCAGAAACAAGAATAACTGAAGGAGCTGCTGAGATGATAAGTATTTAACTTAAAGAAAATTTTTTTTGTAGTGAGAGTTCATTTTCAAAGTTTGCTGAAAGCAAGTGTAAAGGACACAGGTGCAATAATTCTCCTAAATACATGTGCAAAGTTACATACTGTGTCTGGCCATTTTTAGCAAACATTTTCACATGCTTAGGTGAAGTTTTCAAATTTTCAAATGCCTTCCTCCAAAGTTAGGAATGAGGGGAAAACTACTGGACTCTTAGAAATCAACAGTAAAATTTTTATTGGGATCCAGGTATTTCAAACCTTGATGATGACATTTACACCTAGAGAAAAAAGGCTGATCCATTCCCATCCGTTGAAGTCTTCAGACAATTTCTCCTGCACAAAACCAGAACTTACCTATGGCTGTGGAGGCAACACCTCTGATGGGTTTTCAAAGGAATTGAGGACACATGGCTGACCCTTTTTAATCATGACATTTTTCCCTTCTTGAGACAGGACATTCCTGTTTTTAAGTGGTTCCAGGACTTGACAGGACCCAGACCTGTAGAGCAAATCAGAACAAATTCTGTTTGCTGGAAGCAAGGCCCAGATTGATTGGTCCGTGTTGTATACATAGATAGTTGCGTAGGTTGGACGATTTTCTACTTCACAGGGTGCTGAGGATCACAAGCTGGCTCACAAGGACCAAAGAATAGCCACTGGGAGATGCAGAAATTCATCAGAAAAGAAAAATAATCCAAGAAGGCTGCTTAGAAAATGGATTGGTTTGCTGATTTATAAAAATAGCTGTGTCTCATCAAATTTACAGATGTTTGTTAATATCTAGGGAAGGGAAAAAGTCCTTTAATTTGGGAGGAAGACACAGTTATCAGGGGAGACACATTAATCCAAACCACCTGGGAGAAGGGACGGTTGTAGGAAAATGTGCCCGGTTGTCAGTTGTTCAGGCAGAAACAAACCGCATGCAATGCTCACTGGGTAATGAGCGTTCAGCAGCGATCATGACTGCTAATGCCTGATGCAGAATCAGTCGTGGAAAGGTTCCTGCAGACCCCAGTGAACTTCAGCAAGGACTGCTGTTTCTGTTTGATGACCTCTTGACACCCCAAGACCACACTGGGGAAACTGGTCTTCCCAGCAAGTGACTTTTGCTCTGTGGTTGAGGAAAACAAGATGTTTCTATTTCTTTTTGGGTTCATGGCTATTGAGGAATGTCTTTTCACACTCTGGACACCAGGTTTGTGAGCAGAGCTGAAAAGTTCTCCCAAGTATGTTTCCTGACCTCTCAAATGGCATGGCTGTATCTTCACCAGCTATTCACACAGCACAGAAAAGGTGGTCAGTATAACACAAGTTTTTGTCCACAGTTTTCTGTCCCTTCTCAAGCTCTACTGTCTTCCATCTGTGTGATACATGACTAGATGTTGCCAAAGAGAGTGGCAGGAGATGAATAGTACAGAAAAGGACCGAACTGGAGTCTCCAGATGCCCCTAGGTGGCACGACTCCTTGCCCCCAACCCAATCCATATTGCCATCCTCCATTGTTCTCCTTTTACCTGTTAAGACCTGAGTTAGGGCGATGACAACTAAAATTGTTACGAGCATCTCATCTTTTTGGGATATTTGGCTTTCAGTTTGTCACTTGGTTGTTTGATATAAATTTCTTCTCTCTGGGCACAGTTCCACTGCTTTCAGTTGTAGACAGAAGATGTCAGCACTTCTAGAAGCTGAATTGCTGGGAGGACTCACGCAAGTCTTTGTTAGGAAACTTGCTGAACATGACCTAAGAGTTCATTGGCACAGATGTAGCTTGGACACAGGGTGTCCAGGACACAGGATTTAACCCTTTAAGATCAGGCAGCCACCCACAGTCCTTCTGAAGCTTATGTTTTTTACAGAAGGTTATTGGGAAAGAGAAATAATTTGTAAAGCAGTTGTCCACTCTAATTAGTAGCTCTTTTGTAAGGAGATTGCATCATGGCAAATCCCACTGATACACTTGTTTTCCTGTGGGTACAATGTAGTGATTGTGTTTTTACGTATAGGAGCTTCTTCATTGCCTTTGCCATCGCATCTCTCTTTCTAATGTCCTTGTCTCCGTGGTATGTACATACCTCTGTGAGAAAAAGGATGGGATGCTCTTTGGACAGCAGCAATCTGGAAGGCATCCACATAGTTCACAAGAGCTAATGAGCTGAATGGTGCTTAGGCAACAAAGTTTCTTTCTGGAAGGTTTTTTCTGTGAAAGAGTTAATTTTATGGGTGGTTTATCTATCAATTTCTCTGTGTCAGTTAGCATTGATCTGAATGGTAACGAACATGAGAGAGTTAACAGATGCTCCACTGATATTTATTGAACCTCTGTTACTTTCAGTTGCTGGTGTATAAATCGTAGAAAACAAATGGAAATGAATTAAAGTAGAGGTCTGGCTCTGCAAAAGAAGTCGTGTTGCTTGGTAACAAGGACCCTGTGCCTGGCAGGCATTGATCATGATCCCCTTGCTGTGCACGGCGTTTGAGTCAGGAGATAACTATTATCACGGGACTGCACGAAGTTTAGCGTGCAGCTGCATGAACTGCCTAAAGAACTAGTTACAGATGTTCCTAGCTCTTACATCTGCCTCTCTGGGGCCATTTCCTCTGCAAAGGTCCTTTCTGCAGAGTATGATAATTTCTTATTTCTGCTGTGTTCCACACACCATTAATCCTCCTTGTCTTCCTTGTTCTTGCTGTCTTGGCAAGGGACTTGGCACTGCCAAACGAGAAACCTCCTGTCCTGTGATGTGGTGATGGCTCCGAGTATCTGTTCCTAGCAGGGCAGCTGCTGGGGCTGTGCTCCCTCCTGAATAGCAACTGAGGAAGAAGGTGCAGAGTAAGAAATTCCCTCCTAACCCGTCAGATAGGGAGGCGCAGAGGAAATAAAAAAATTTATACTCATAGAAGTATCTCCTGTCTGCAGTGGAAGCAGTTCCTTGCACATTGGGTTGCTGAGTACATTTCTAGCCGTGTCTTGTGGATTCAGAGATTTATTGGAAGTGCCCAAGGGATGTCAAGAACAGATCTAAAAGCTGTGAGTGCCTGGGGTAGGTGACAGAAGGTGGGAAACTTCCACCCAATCGCCAATGTTCATTCTCCAAATCCTCCCCACAGAGGGAGAAGATACGTGAATATGTCGTGAGTGAAAAGCAATAATCAGCTGGGAGAGAAGAATAGGAATACTATGCTGTATGGCAAAAAAAAGGATGTCTAAAAGTAGGTCATGGAGAGACTAAGGTACAGTACTCTAAGGCTGGGCAGGAAGGAAAGCTGTTGAAGGAAGCAGAAAATGAGATGCATCCTGTTCAGTACAACTCAGATGAGTGTGCAGGGTCAACATAGCCACAGCAATTCCCATCCGGGGGAAGATGTAAATACAATCTGGACCGTAAAGCGTGTGGTTAAACTGAAAGGGGATTTCTCTGCTCTTGACATACATTCTTTCACTGTCCAATGTCCATGTGTGTTGATCCAGCTTCTGAAATGTGCATCAGCTTCCAGGAGTTCACGTGCATCAGTCATTACTGACAGCAGCTGCTAATGACTAACTGGGGCCTGAGTAGTTGCCATGCTCTCCAAGAGGTTCCCAGGGTTTCAGCAGAGAAGGTCCAGGAGCAAAACCAACATGTTGGTAGCTGGTGTGTTGATCTTGAAGAAATAACACAATTTAAGCTTGCTGGCTGCTTGCTTATGGCAGACAAAATGCGACATCGCAGCAATGATAGTCCTGTGATTAATTTTAGATAACCAATCTGTAATTATTCTAAAGCAGTTTCCATCTCTCCCTCTATTTTTCTGAGTTTCTGTGTGTGCATCATCTCTCTCCCATCTGAGAGTGTGACAGCTCCGTGATACCTTACCGGTATCACTGTTGTCAAGGCAGAATGTATTTTTCCATGTGCCTGGTTGGAGAACACTCTGTACTGTATACATTTCCCATGCTCAATACACCTGCCTCTTGTCAAAAGCTAGCAGAGGTAGAAATGTGCTTGCTCTCCACAAAAGAGGATGTTTCGCTGGGATGAATGCTAATCAAATGATTACATTCAAGCCAAGTTTCTCTTCAGCAGAGTGTTATGGCCCAGCTACAGGGGATTACTTCCTCATCAACAGGTTTTGGATGAAAATCAGGTGGTTGAAGACCTCTTTTGACTAATGATCATTAGGCATTATGTTGCTAATCATAACCAATGGGATTGTAGGCTTCGAAACCCTTTCTATGCTACCGCACGCCACGTAGCGTTATTTCTGCATTTCTGTGCAGACAGGCAAACCAGAGCCTTGAAAATCTGCGTGTCCTCCAGAAAAACACATTTTGTTTTTAATCTAGAAAAGAGCTTAGTTGGGCAGTGTTAGAGAAATGGACACAACAAAAGCCTCAGGAGGGTATTGTTGCTCCATATCAAGAAATGCAAGATGGTTGGACCAACCCTGACCATGGGCTGGGAACTGTCCCGCTGGGCTAGCGCCGGGTTGTATGTGACTAAATGCACTTATAATCTTGGGTGCATTCGCCTAGGCAAAACACTGTTACCCTTGTTCTTAAGCCTGAGTTTGGCTACCTCTGAACAGCGTGGCCTGGAATAAACCTTAATCCCAGATACTTTTGTTTCCAAGCTTTTCTGTTTAACTTATTTCTGTAGAGGTATTGACTTGTTAAAGACTAAAATACACCTTTCCATCCAAATCTTGGAAGCTTCCTTGCCAAAAAGCAATTTCAGAGCCCAAGTAAGCCAAGTAAAGAAGAGGTGAGTATTTTGGTCCAAGGTCTATGGGGCCAAGGGCTGTGATATTTCACTGAACCTCTGAGGGACACGGTCCCTCCTTTCACAGGACTGTCTGTGGACCTCTCCCAACACTATCAGCAGCCAGATTGGACCAAACTTCCTTTCAGTGTCTGTTCTTTGCATCTAACCTTGGGTGACAGAAGCCTAGTAAATGAGGATTTTCACAGAGAAGGTGAATAGGAAATTACTTGTGTTTCTTCTTACCCAAATATGATGAGGCATCAACCACCACTTGTTTATTTTGTTTCTTCGGCTTTCAGGCAAGCTGTGGCACCCCTTGCCATGGGGCTATTAAACATAAACCACATCTCCTGGCTCAGAAAGTCCCCCATCTGCAAATTTTGTGGGCTTCTGAGAATATTCTAGAGAAATGTTGATAAATTCTTTCTCAGGTCTTCCCTAAACATTTATCTTTTAGCCACTGGCAGAGACAGAAAATGGAAGAGATGGTTCCTTCGTCTGGACCTTTCATCCGAGCCAGGCTCCAAGGTGTGACTCTCACATGTCCATTAGCTCTGGAGGTTTTCAGTTTGCCGTTTGACACATCACTGCTCAGAGAAAATCTCTGGCTGCCCAGAACAGTCAGTTATTAAAATCATCCCTTATCATTATTTCCTTCTTATATAGGTGATGTAAACTACCCTGCTTGTGTTATGAAGAAGCTTTTTATCCATGTTCTGATCTCTAGGGTGAAATAGTAGTTAGAGCATTAGACTAGGAGGTTGGAAAGCTGGGTATTAGTTTCAGATGTGTTACTGGTTTCTAATACAGCCCCAAGCAAAATACTTCTCTGTGCTTTTTCATCTGTAAAATGATGATGGTGATGACAGAGCTCTGTGAAACCATTTGGCCATATTAAAATGGAAAATGCTGTTTGATAGCTTGGAGCTTATTATTATCACCGCACGTAATGCAGGCCCTGCAAAATGAGAGCATCACGAAGCGCCTGCTGGCCTCCCTTACATAACAACTTACTCCATCAACTCCAGAGCATTTCCATCTGAAGATTCATATCAGATGGAAACAAATTATGGAAAATGAACCTTCCCTAGCTGTTTGGGGTTCCAACTGGTACAGCAGCCCCAGGAAATGTTGATCTTGGCCCTTCAGGATACTAGCCGGTGTCACCCAGGGGGCTGTAAGCTGACTTCCCTGACCAGCCAAAAGGGGAAAGCTGATCTTCCCTTCAGTAAACCCCTGGCTAAAGTAACTTCCAGGCATCTCTGTTCCATTCTTTTCATAGCATCCTTCTCATTTGTAGTGCGATGGCGCTGTTGGGCCAATGAGGCTCTTTAATGATCAGATAATCTTGTTCCTTCATAAGGAAAAATTGCTCAGCATTACAGTTTATCCACAGAGCAAAAAGACTGTCAAATGAAATAGCATATTATACCCTAAATAATTAAGTAACCACAGAGATATTTGTCATTCTGCTACTCAGCAGCCTGGTGTCAGCTGAGAAAGAGGATCTCTTATTCCAAATGATTTTGGCTTCTCTTTGAAAGTGCAGTTACAGAAAGAAAGCAATTGTCAAAACGGTAGTGTGGGGTTCCATATTTTTTCCCCCCTGTGACTTCCTGAGCAAATTTGTCCCATTTTATAAGTCACACAATGATTTTTCTCACTGCCAGCGTTGCAACCTCAGACTCAGAAAATTGCCCCAGGATTCCTCTGTTTCGCTTGTGCCACTACCAGAGGAGATATCACAGCCACCATTGAGCTGGCAGGTTTGTTGATGAACAAAGCAAGATAGGCTTTTGCTCACCTCTTGTACCAATAGCAGAGTGATTTTTGGTGTTTGTTTCGGTCATCTGTGTGTCAGCAGCAGCAGACAGGAGTGGTAGAAGGAACGCGGTACTTTTTCCCAATGATGCACGGTTTTGCCTTAATGAAGAAAAATCAAGTTTTCAGCTGGTGTGGCAGAGATATTTATTTGGTTCATTGTACAGTAAATAGTTAAACTATAGTGCATGCTTTGAATTGAATGCAAGAAGATGTTCAAAATATATGGTAATCTATATATTAATAATGCTTAGGAAGTTATCTGTGGTCCTAACTTAGATTACAAAAGATCCCAAACCTATATGTGTGTGTGTTTGTTTATGTTCTTCCCTCCTCCTGGCAGGCAGATTTTCCTTCCCAATCTTTCATTTATGGTAACAGGCTTCAATTCAATCCCAGGCTGGTTAGATCTGTTGCCTTGGAGGTCATCAGAGCCAGAAACCCCTGCTGTGTCCCACTGGAAGGAGGTACCGCAAGGCTGTGATATCCCCAGCGTATGGGGCTGATTTATTCATGTCAAGTGGTGAGCTATATGACCTTAAAAACCGCAGCCCCTCTGGTTTGTAGCCCCTCTAACTTCAGTAGTATTTAGAGGTATGCCAAATGCATAAGCGCTGACTTTCTATCACTTCCAGAAGGGTGGACGTAACTAAATCAACTGGCTTCACAGGCATCAGAGATACAAAAAAATTGTAGCAATAAAGATTTTATTACTCTAAAAGATTTCTAAAATAACCTTTTCCCCTCTCTCTTAAATGGAGAGTAAATGGAATACATGATAACGTGGTAAGAGTGTTTTATCGGAACGCTCGGGTGAGGCAGCCATTTCAAACCCATGCCAATAAAAGGCCAGCTCCTGCTGCCATTACTCATTTGTACAGTCCTAATGACTCGATACGGTGATATGATCAAGCAATTTAAGCAGGATTCAGTACGAAATATTCATTTCAGGATGGTTTGTTGGAAAATAGAATTTTTTATCTATGCTATAAATAATATTTTCGACTATGAAAAATCAATTGACATTTTAACATCTCATTCACATTGCTAAAATAATGGCAACCTTTCCGGCTGCTTGTTTACTTTTGCCCTTCTGCCTTCTGGGCATGAAAGTGGACTGCTCTGCTTCCCTTTGGATTTTCAATCAACCTCACTTTCCTCTTCTTCGTTCAACGATGGGTGCATCCAAGCCACAGTGGTTACTTTCATCAGCTTCTCTTCATGACTTTGCTCTTCATCTTGAAACTGAACCAATTCCCAATAAATTCCAGCCATGGGACATGTGTTTCAAATGAATCTTTCTCTTGGGACCTTATCTGTTGGAGTCCTCTCTAAAGAGCCTGCTGTTGGCCCCCGATTCATCCCTCTGATGCCAGCAGCATCAGGACTAGGAGAGAGTGTGTTGTGTATCTCCAGCTCTGGGGCTGCTCAGAGCTGATTTTGTAATAATAATACATTATAATAATAAACAAACTGTCCCTGGGATGAAAGAAACACCAACCCATGGCATCACCCCAACCATGTGCAACCTCATCGTTGGCTTGCTTCAGAGTATCTCCTGCTCAGCGTCTAGTGGTGGAGGGTCAGAGCTGACACAGGGCTTTCCAAAGAACATCTCTCTTGTGCACCAGGCTCCTGAAGAATAATGGCGCAGCTACAATACTGGGGTGAAAATGGGGTTTCAGGCAGCTGAGGAGCAGGCTCATTGGGCTGTAGCTCTGATTCATTCACCCAGTGAGGAGCTGGCGTGTGACTAGGGCTGAGAACAGCCATGGTGGTGGAAATGCTGACGGTAATAACAGTTGGTGCTCAGCAATTCCTGTATCTGAACCCTCCTGCCAGCTGTCAGGCTGATGTTTCCCAATCAGGACCCGCATACGTTTAAATGCAGAATCGCATCAGTGGTTTTCCTGTCTCTTTCTTCTTAACGCATCAAACTCCCACTGTGCTGCCATTGCATGTTATCAGACACTTGTCAGTCATCAGCAATCAGTCAGCTGCTTCACAATTAGCAGGGAGAAAAGAGAGAATTTCTTTGTGTTGGTCCCAGATGTTTCAGCCCAGGAACAGGATAAGCCAGGAAAATGTTCCACCCTCAGAGTGCTGCAAGTCAGTCTCCTGTAGCATGGCTTGTTTTCTTAGATATGCCTTGTAATTTGTAGTAATAACACAAGAAGAGGATATCCTTCATATATTTCCTTCGACAGAGTGAGATTTAACCACTGCTGTCATTGGCTGCCTCTGCATAAACCTTGGATTACTCAGTGTATTCAGTTTGCTTACAAGGATTTGGTACTGAGATGCTTCAAAACAAGCTTGTTTGAAAAAAAAAAGAAAACAATGTCAGAAGGATTTTCTTTCACAAGGAAAAAATTCACTAGTGCAAGGAAGAAAAGAGTTAGACCCAGAGCCATCTGCCCGGCAACCAACCCCCTCCAAAGCAACTGTTGGAGTTGTAATTTATCAGGCTCACACCGAGGGTTTTCCTTTGGGGAATTTTGCATCTGCACAGGTGGGTAACTGAGATTAGACAGAGTGCCTGACCCGTGTAATCGAAGCTTTAGTACTTATCAGCAGCACTGAGAGCTCCCAGCTGCAGCTGAAGGTCTGTCGCCTGTGTTCTGGTTCTCATGCAGAGAGATGGTGCTGCAGGGTTTCCAGTCCAGTTACCCAAGGAAAAATTATAGTCCTGGGAGGAGAGAATGGTCCAGAGCAGATGGGCTCTGGGCAGATGGATAGCTAACTCAGAATATCATGAGAGTTATGATGACCTCATATTAGAACATGTCGTATTTTATGGCTTGGTGACATCCACCACTGTGTCATACTTTCAACAAGGAAACTCCAAACTATCGAGAGCTTGGGAATGTGTGTCAGGTTACCCAGATGGGAGAACTGCTGTGGTGGAGCAGAATACTAGCTTCTTCTCTCATGTCTTTCTAGAATAAAATGCAGCCCAGTTCCCCATGCCTGGAACTGCTGCATCTTAATTCTAGAAAACTGAATGTTTATCAAATCTCAACTAAATACTATCCATGCCTGTTTTGCCTAGTCTCCGTTGCCCTGATCATCTGATCCTCTTTTTTTTTTTTTTTTTTTTTTAAATTTTTAAAGAGTGGGATCAAAATATTCATCCCCCCTGTTTTGTAAATTTTAAAAAAAATAATCTAGAATACTTAAAGAGAAAAGAGAAGGAACTCTAACCACGTATGTGTTGGCAGGTTGCCTGTTGCTCATTTAAAAGCATTCAGTCGATGGTGTAAAACTGTCTCTCAGAGCCTGGGTGAGGGAGTGTCACTGTTTGAGAGGAAACCTGAAGGGAAAACAGTTCCCCTGCAAGGGAGCACGTCCTGTAGTGTATAATAAAGCGTGCACCAGACTCCAGACGTATTAAGAAATGTTACAGCCAGGTGAATTAAGGATGAGAAAACTCTTTGTGTTCTTTTCCCTTTGAGCAATGTTGCAAAACTTTTCATGTCTTCATACCCTGAACCTGGGTCTGATCTCAACACCCTTGGAAGAACAGTGCCAGGGATTGTTGCTCAGTGGTGTGGTTCGTAGGTTGTTTAGCACATCTCTGGAGCCAAAGCTGAACTTGTAAGTGGAGGCCAATGGGCTCCAGGGAATTCTTCTCTGGGAAATTAAGTTTAAGATGTCAGCCATCAACTGTTGGGTAAAGTTTGCGCACACTGCACACAGCTACCTCACACCACTATCAGGGGGAAAAAAAAAAGTGCAGAGAACATGGTAGAGGGGTCCTTTGCCATCTACTCATGGAGACCGTGCCCAGGGATGCTTGAAAGCAGGGAGATATTCACTTCTCGTTCCTTCTCTGGAGCAGCCAGCGTACAGCACGCTGCTGTGCCACACACCTGCTGGCAGCTGGGTAAAACCAGCCTGAGCCCTGTTTGCTGGAGCACCCTCGTAGGTTTTGATGAGCAGCCTGCAGAGCCAAGCGGTGCTGTGGGCATGACACATCCAAAGCATGGACCAGGAGGAAGAGGCTGAAGAAGGAAGGAACTTGCTGAATATCGACAGCTTTAGAAAGGGCTCCCACCTGAAATCCCAGTCTTTATGGAATGGGATCTTGCACAGCTGACTTGGTAGGGCTGTACCACTTTTCATGGTAGTAAAAAGTTGTGCTGCTGAAGACTGTCGAGTATCTCTCACTAATCATAGACACTTCCACATAATGTAATAAAGCACAACAATTGTGCTAAAAAATTCTTGCACTGACCATGGAGGTGGTAGGTTAGTGTCTGCACAGAGTACTCCAGATTTACTCATCCGAAACAGAAGATTTCCACTTTAGCATGTGTATCATGTTGCTAAATGCTGCTGGTTTGATGGTTCAGCAAGAGACGTGGCTTTGAGTACTCTGGAAAAGCATAGGTTCCTATATTTGCTGGGAGAAATATGCAATAAATAAGATACAAAACAATGGGGGAAAATTGAGAGAAATATCGTACATGGCTATCTATAGCATCTGCTCGTGAACAACACGGCAGAGAGGCTGGACTATGCAGACGTGAGGCGTGAACCAGTGTAGTTGTTCCTATGTTCCTAGTGGCCTTAGTAGGAAGAAGGAGCTCTGCCCTGGAGCACCTTCTGGTTGTAACACTCAAATTAATTTTGAAAAATTAGTTTTGTTGTTCAGCACAAAATCTGGCTCTTACCACCCTGTTTCTCCGTTATCTTTCGTTGTCTCAGCACACTGCAACAGCGCGTGTCCAAACCGGTGTACCAGACAGTGCTCTGGGGTACTGCTGAGAGTAAGAGGCGCTTTGAAATCCCATGAAAATACTCTTCACAGGAGAAATCGAGTTTATTTTTAAAGAGCTTAGCTGTGAAAACGCAATGTAAATGATCCAAATAGTTAGTGGTAAATGCTGACAGGAAAACATTTATTTGTGTAAAGCCAGGAACTTTCCACTGAGGGAAAGCTACTATGGCTTTGGCATATTTTTTCTGTCTCTCTTGGCGCACTATCAGGGGTTGGCATTTTTCTTCACAGGTTTCAATTCTCTTGGCAAACACAGATCAGCTAAAAATGATGTCACTTAAAGGTGGGTATAACACCCAGTCATCACTGCTTTATTTTTAGGGAAAACTGAAGCAGGGGGAATTAAATTATTTCCCTGAGGTCAGGGAAAAAGGCAGGAGAGAATGGAAGAATCCCAAACAGAATTTATTTCTGAAATAGCTTCCAGTGTGTTGAAATGAAGTTTCTCAACACCCAAGCCCAGACGGCACGGTAGGGCAGGAGGTCTGTGAAGCGGGATCTTCTAGAAGGCCAGTCTGGGTTTCACCTTTTCTTTCCTCACAAGTGACCAGTGATTCCGAAACCCCAGAAATTGTCCTGCCAACCCTTTCCTAGCGTTTCCACCAGGGTTTTCATCTGTGATGACCCAGCATGTTCTGTTGGTGAGACATTTTGCCAAAACACCTCCCAAGGGCTTTGGGCCAATCTATTTGCACTGTGTCATGAGGCTCAGTCCCCACACTCCAAGTGAATGCAAGAGCTCTCTTGAAGAGCTTGAGAAAGCATCTTCTCCACCTCCTATTAGAAACATGTTAAGGAGAATCGACTAAATCCATGTAGATCGCACTCAAGGTCGGTAACAGCTGGTGGGTGGTTCCTGTGGGCTGTCTTGAAGAACAGTAAAGAAGCTTTTTCCCAGATGGCACGCTGAGCAAACTGCCTCTCACAGCTTTATGGCTGGTGATCCTGGTGTTTTACGCCGTATTGAGGTTTATGGCTCTGGACAAGAAACAGGCAGCAACTTGAATGGGCAGCCAAGTGATGCTGGAGTGCCTCGGGGAAGGAGGAACAGTGCTGCAGGTCAGATTTCACCATTTATGATATGACATTAAGGAAAGATAATTGAGCTCTGAAGCCAGAAGTCACCAGCTCTTCTGCTTCTTGAAGAGAATTTGAGTGCTGCTGGAAAGTGGCAGACCGGCAGCTCTTGAGTCCGGAGTCCTTTTGTTTATCAAAGAGCAGGTACTGATGAACAGCAACAATATGTTCTTGCTCTCCCTGAAAACTTCCAGGGTGATGAGACTGCTTACTTACAGTCTTTTTCATTTCCTTTATTTGCTACTGAGACTGTCTTCAGGGTAGTCAATTTTATCGTTGATTTTTGTGTGTGCGCTGAGTGCACCAGTTGAATTCAAGCCTTCTCCAAAACCCGCTGGCATCCATGGACAACTCTTCGTTGGTATAAAAGAGATTTGTCTGGGGCTCTGTTACCAAGTGGTTTGATAGAAAGGTGAGAGATGTATTCCAAATAACTTGCATTCTGCCTTTCCAGACTAAATCACTATTTGCTAATTATTTTGATAATTTTCTTAAGCTAGGTCTTTGGCTTTTGTTGCTTCATTGGCTGTTTTTGACTTGGAACTCATACTTGGGGGAATGAAAACCACAGAGCCCAGCCAGCTTTATTGTACCTGGATATCAACACGTTAAACATCTGCTGTAAGCTGATTGTTGTGGTTTCCTCCACACTGCAAGACAGGCACCACAAAGCCTCATCCATTCTGGTTCTTTTTTTTACTCTGAGCTGAATTATCTATTGGAAATGCCTGTTTGCTCCTTGCCTATAAAAATAGCTCTGAACCAGAGGCTTGACTTTAAGGCAATTAAAATGAAGTGACATCATTCCTACCCCCACTGTGCAATAGAATCATTAACATTTGTAATAATGATAATATTGCCTTCGCCAAAGCTGATGTAGGATGTACAAAAGATTTGCTTTGTCTGAGCGAATCCTGCTCAGGTGACAGAAGGCAACTTCTGCTTCACAGAAGCACACCTTAGTCAGATCTCACATCTTAGTCAAGGAAGAGAAAAAATTTACTTAGAAAACCTAAACTGCATGAGTTGATTGATAGGGATCACTTAACTGATTGCAAGACATTCCTTTCTCAGAGGTTTCTTTTCCCCTGCCACGATAAAAAGCCTTGTTCTTGTCTTTGATTACTTTAGTGGATTTGTTACTTTAAAAAGAAAACAACTTTTAGCTTTATCTGAAGCATGCACTTCGAAGTTTGTATTAAAATTTAAAGGGTTGTTTTGGTGCATCAGAACCAGGCAGCTACTGTTCCCTTGGTTTAGATTGGTCCGACCTGTCTGGGTTAGGGAGCCTCAATCTTCTATACCCTGCTGAGAGGGAATGTTTAGGTATTCAGAGAAATCAAAGTTTAAAGGATTCCCAGGGATTTCAAGAATGGACTTTTCCTACAATAGAAAAAGGCCTGAAACCATTGGTCAGAATTATGAGCTAAAGAGCGAAGGAACACTGAGCATAAAATAAAAGAGCAAAAATAAAAAAATCAGAGTTTATGCATTTCCAAAAAAGCTTTTTAGTGTCAAAGGTCAAAACTCACCTGTTTTCTCCCATCAGTTTAGTCTTAATAATAGAAATAACTTTAAAAGAAATCATAGCAGAAATCTTACAACACTGATTTATGGAAAGTTAAGAAAGGTTTTAATCCTTTATCTACTTGCCTGTGCATGCGTACGAGCATAACACGTGCTTTGTGGGATCCCCCATGTTCAAAATCTAATCCAGTAGAAGGGTTAGTTACCACGACGTTATCTTCTCCACCTTTTGTTAGAGCAGGACCATTTCCAATTAATAAGTGGAAGCCTATTTTTGCTCATTATGTATGACAGGTGTCTTTCCTTTTCCTGAGAAGATTTCCATAATTCATAATTTAATTTGATCTATCTTATTCTCTTCACTTCTTTGTTGGACCTCTTATTACAAGTTCTCTCACCCTTACTCTTCAAGTCCATGTAGACAGCTGTCATATTACTTTTCACATTAATGGATTTACTAAAGACTCGAAGTCTTTTTTTTTTTTTTTAATTTTTTTTAGGTAGTGGGAGCACTTGTAAGGTGCCTATGGGCTAAGTGTAGAAAATAAAAACTGGAACAGGTTACCCAGCGAGGTGGTAGATGCCCCATCCCTGGAAACACTCAAGGTCAGGTTGGACAGGTCTCTGAGCGACCTGATCTGGTTGAACACGTCCCTGCTCATTGCAGGGGGGGTGGACTAGGTGACCTTTAACGGTCCCTTCCAACCCAAACCATTCTATGATTCTAAGATGTATTTGGCTTATAGACAATCATCTGAAATACGGGTGTGTGGGGAGGGCAGCATGAGTTTCCTCCACTTCATAGTACCGAGAGTATATTCCCTCGGTCTCCAAATTCTAAGATATTTTGACGCTGCACAATGAAGAGTACATGGCGGGAATCCAGGGTAGGATGCCACATCCCAAATGCAGTGCACAGAGCTCTGTTTAAAAGCAGAGGCCCCAGATACGGGTGGATCCAGTGGGTTAGAGCAGTGACACACCTTTGTCTGCAGTGGCAGTGAGGGAGAGGAGCCAGCCAGCACCAGTGGTGCTGCACGTTGGATATGGTACGTGTGCAGACAGCTGGAGGGTACTTCAGTCTCAAGGAAGGACTGAAATTTTAAGTGGCAACCTATTGGCTGAGACATACAAAAAGCTGTAACACAACAGGCCTGTTTTAACTGGATTTTGGATTGGTTGTTTTTTGGTTTTCCACCAGGCAACGGGCTCACCGCATGCCGATGCAGCAAATTCGTTGGGGGAATTGTATCAGGTAAACATTGCAGCTCTTGCTCTCTTCCCTCACACTTGGAAACAACAAGTGGACTTAGCTTAACTTCAGAGAAAAATAACACAACAATTTACTGCTTGATGAACAACCCCCTTTTCCACCTGGTTGCTGCAGGTGCAGCTCCACCATGATGGCAGGAAACAGAGTGAAGAAGGATGGGAAAGTGAACATATATATTTTCCTCTTTGCTTTTTCCATTGAGTACTTTAAAGCAGGATTTAATGCCAAGTTCCAATAAAAAGGTCAAATAGAAAGAGCACTGGCTGTCAGACACAGCCAAATCCCTCCACCTCCTCAGCTATCACGTCAAGAAAGTGTTGACAGCACGACAGTGAATTTAAATAGCCAGCCATGGTTCTGTTCACCTGACTTAATTTTTAGGACTGTCCCTAAAGAGGTCCTAGAGATCTTAAAGGAGGAGAGCAACCTATTGAGCTCCTATCTACTGGGTCTTAGTGCTGGAGTTGATTTTGGGGTGGCAATGCTTGTACAGGAGACAATCTGTCGTTTGTTGAATGCAAAGTAAAGAATAAGGGGGTTGTCAGTTTTTTTGAGGGCTTTTTGGATAACATAAAGCATCAATTCTGGTTCCCTCTAAAATTCTGCATGGGTTTTAAAAGGCTTTGACTTAAGGTTGTGGTAGAAGTCGACCTTGCATGTGTCGTTATTTCTGTGTGCTGCATTTAACCCTGTTTCTACGATGCTGCTGGGAGGTGAGCATAGTCATCTTGTGAAATGTAGTGTCAGGAGGTAAAAAAAGGAAAATGAAAACTTTTTCAGTCTTTGTTGAGTGTTGGCATTACAGGTCTCCTGTATGAATGACTGAATGATGTAGTTAATCCTTTGCGTGTCTAGAATTCAACAAAAGCAATCACAGAATTTACCTGCAGTCTCTGCTCCCACACGTGGCACCTCGGAACTGTGCAGCGTGACTAGAAGTGAAGAATACCCCAAATGACCACGAAATGCGTTCAGTCAACAGGTCACAAAGTTTTTATGATTGGCAAGCTTTCACCAGCAAAATATTCGCTGCAGAAAACTTGATGTGCTTCTTGCTGGCAACGTCCCCAGAACAAAATCCCTTCATAGGCATAAGACTTCCTACAGATCAGTGGAATAGGTAGTTTGAGACCTCCAGAGCTGCTTGAATGAATCTAGCCCAAAGATTAAAACCTCACTTCTGCAGCAAATTCTGTGCCTCTTCCCACGCTGACCTAAGTGATAATGTGCTAACATTTATTTTAATGGATAAAGACCGCACGTCAGGGCAGCTGGCTGACATTTGCTCATCCTCTCGGGGAGAGCAGAGTCATTTATGAAGGATTTGGCCTTTTTCTACTTGTTTTATCTCCCAGTGGGGGATAGAGGATCTTTGCATCTGAAGTGGACAGTGCTTGTTGACTAACATTACAGAGGAGCAACAGTTCTTTACCCTGTTAATTCAGGAGGCTTAAATGTGAAGGTCAGAGCTTCCCTTTTATGTTGAATTTCTGTTGCTTTCCAGTGGACTCTTGAAGGATTCACCAGCCAGTTCCTATCTGTTGACACTGAAGTCAAATACACACAGCTTCTGCTTCTTTTCTTGAGGTCAGGCAGCTGTATTCAGGGAACTACAAAAGGAAGATCCACAAAGCCCAAGTTATATTAGACGCCTGTCCTGCAGCTGCTCTCTCTGTTCCTGAGCTCCCTGAAGCAGAAAGCCACCCCTAGTGAAGCTGTGGGCAATAGTACAAACCCACCCAATTAAAATTAATTTCAACTTCTGCAATTAAAACTAGCATATGAACCCGCAATTTTTTAAGATGGAAGCTGAGTTAGAAGGCCAGTATTAGTGTAGCTGCTGTCAGAATAAAACATTAAAAAAAAATATATCCTGGGGAAATGGCTGTTTACCTTTTGCTTCC
Organism: Pterocles gutturalis; assembly: GCF_000699245.1. NCBI lineage: Eukaryota > Metazoa > Chordata > Aves > Pterocliformes > Pteroclidae > Pterocles > Pterocles gutturalis. The sequence continues at coordinate 46,743 of NW_010123063.1, forward strand.
CTTTCCTAGGACAAAACTGTCAGGTCGGGATTTATCCTGTCTAACTTCTGGCAGCTAAGAGCATAACAGTCGTGGCTTGAGCCTACATCTCTTGTCAAGGGACGGAGGTAAACACCTCTAGATGACAATTCAGTTCTGAGGTGTGATGAAAAGCCCATCTCATCCCACTGACCACTGAAAGTTACCTTAAACTTCCTCAAAAATGTCCCAAGAGTTAGATGGAGTTATGCAGATTAAAGCCAACTTTCACCTGGTGATAAGAATAAAACAAATTATTTTGTTCCTAAGTATACTATTGCTTTGAGTAAATGAGTTGGGGGAAAGAGGAGAGAATATTCTAGTTCTAAACATGAATTCCAGCCTTCCCTCTGCATTAGAGACCATAGTATCATAGGATGGTTTGGGCTGGAAAGGACCTTGGAGATGTTCCACCCCCTGCCATGGGCAGGGACCCCTCCCACTAGCCCAGGTTGCCCAAAGCCTCATCCAGCCTGGCCTTGATGCTCCCTATTAAAGGCGCTTGAAAAAATAGGATGGGTGGCGAGAGAAAGAGAAATGAAACATTTAAACAAAAAGACATTGGAAGTTGGATTTGGAATAAAATGTAACAGAAAACCATTGTGAATGTTCACTGAGCTACTGAAAACTGATGGACAAACCATTCTTTCCATTGAAAGCATCATGGTTCTTCCCCTTGGACAGCTGTTCGCTGTTTAAAACTGCAGGAACAGAGCCGACCAAGGTTTTAAAAAGGTGAGAACTCATAAAGTAAAAAAACTATTACTAATAAAAACCTGGTGTTCAGTAATCCGAAACTACAACAGAAATCTTGTTGATAACCGATTGCTGGTAATTTTTGAGGAGCTGCGGTACATCAGTTGGCCAGAATCAATACTGGTGGCATGTGAGGACGACAGGAAATGTACCTGCAGGTCCATCACAGGAGAAATAAGAGATGGTTTGTAAAAGTGGGGAAGTGAGGAGGGGATGTGTTCCAGACAGGTATCTGATGTGCTGGAGATGAGAGCTGTGGGGTGATGGCAGCTATGGTGAGCTGCCGGGGGGCTGGTGTCTGCCCCTGCTCCCAGCACTCAGCAATGACACAGAGCAATGCTGGTCCTGGCACATCGATCAGCGGTGACAATGTCCCGTCTGTCTGGGGAGAGCACAGGGTGTTTTCCTGTCCGCTTGCCTCCGCCATGACCACTAGAAACGTGGCACTGTCCGTGTCAGAGACTGCTGCCAGACCCAGCAAAGTTCTTGCAGCGACTGCAGGGCTCGGTGACAGCCCCTACATCTGCATTTCCCGTGTCCCTCTTTCTTTTAGAAGCTGTAAAGTCACACCCAAGATGATGTACTTTCATGCTAGGTGGCTTATGAAGGTGAAAGCCGTTTTCAAATCAAATTGATCAAAGTAAGTGTAGAAACCCAACCTGGCAGCGGCTGGTCTCTGGGGTGCGCTTTGTCATCGAGTGCTCACAGTTCAGGGCTCAGCCCGCCCCACCTGAGAGAGGCTTTGTGAGGTGTTCTGCTGTGCAGCGATAGAGACCGTGGTGAATGGCATTAGTGCTGAGTGACAGCCCTGCCCCGTTTTCTCCCCATCACCCAGCTGGGAGCCCGTTGCATTCGTTAGATGAACGTTTCCTCGGACTTTGCATCAGGCTGAATTTTGGACCGAATGATGGATGTGGTGCATAGCCAGGGGACAGGGATCTCTACCTGTTGAGGGCAATGGACGGGAAATTTCAGGTTATGCGCATGCCCAGAAAAGAAGAGAAAGAAAAGGAGTGAGCATCTGGGAAATCTGGCACACGCAGGATTCGTACAACCAGACGTAATCCATAGAACTGAGAGGGGAAGGGTGTACTTCAGTAAATAAGCTGCTTCATTAAACACGTAAATGACACTGGAGCTCTAGAATGAGTGCCAGCACTCCGGCTTACTCAGGAAGATGACAGGAATGTATGACTGAAAATTTAGTTTTTTTCTGCAGGTTTTTTTTTTTTTTTTAATATACAAAATATAAGTCTATGGGATGAAGAAAGTTTTTATGTAACAGAAAAATGAGCAATTCAAACATGTGCATGAACCGTAGGACGGCGATGAACGAGATAGAATTGAAATAAACCCTCTAACCGTGGTGGCAGTATTGTTTTCAGAAAAGTTGAAAAAGGGCTTTGCTTCTATGATCTTAACTGTAGGGATTGTTATCATAGACAAACACCTGAAAAGTTATAGCATGGCAGTGTAGGTGATAGAGCTGACAGGATTAAATCGGTATTTGGTCCTGGACCTATGCAATACACAATAGAAAGTCTAAATGTGATTTTTCTATGTGTGTCCGTAACTCTGGGTGCAATTCCCTGTGCAAATAGCTTATAAATGCTTTGAGATATTCCGTGGTTACTGCTACTAAGTAATGTGAGCTGTGATCGTTATTAATCATTATATTATTACTGTTGTAGTAAAGCTCTAGGAATAGACACACCAGGTGTAAATCGGTACTACTCTGATGGCTTTTAACTGATGCCAACGTGCATCCCCACGTAGTTCAGTGTTTGGACACAGATAGAAGGGCAAAGAGAGAAAATGTGTTTATTGCACCTGAGATGCATTAGTCCATCACCTTTTCCCACACCATTTTTAAAATGTGTATGATGAAAGAGATATTTACCTGCAAAATACCAAGCATTAAGTCAATATAAATTCCAAAAATTAGCAGGTGGTAAAAATTAATTCAGAGTAATCCTGGGGTTTTATTATTAGATTTCAACACATCGGCTTCTCCTGCCTGACGAGCTGGTGCTCTGCAAAGCTAAGATAATGGAGGCATGAGATTCATCTTTGTCACATGAAAAAAAGCAGGTTTGATTTTCCATGTGAATGATGCGGTTTGTGCTGTGGTTTGGAGCTCATCGATCCAGCCTGGCCCGAGAATCGCTCCTCCTCGGATGGGAAGCCGTGCAGGGAGAGGCATGCTGTGGCAGGAGGGGTGCTGCTGGGATGGCACCCAGGCTGAGCCACTCCTGCAGCAGCGTGGGGCTCTTTGGGGACCCCAAGGCACCTTCTACAAGGGTAGGGCTCACAGCTTTCATTTTCTTGGGAATTCCAGCTCATTTATTTGCTTTCTGCTCTACTGAAATTCTCCCCATGCT
>NW_010123064.1:0-6219 GCF_000699245.1 Pterocles gutturalis
TGTACTCTCCTCCTCTGTCAGAGGGGCTGTTAAAAGTACCCCTTTGGTGTAAGGCTTAGCTGTTTTCTCCCTTTGTCTGTAAAATGTTATGGATAGTGTTGACAGGCTTTCCCACATTTTAAATGTGTTATTTAAATTGTTTTGTGTTTAACCTATTCAGACGTTTTCCACGTTGGGTGGGGGAGATGCAATGGGCCAATCTGCACAGTCCCCATCTTCTGCTGAGTGAGACTCTCTCTTCCTCACACCCCAATCATTTTACTTTCACTCATAAATTAAATAATGATCTATAAAGGTATTAGTGAAGATGTGAAGCTGCAGTAGTAAAATATGCCTTTTTGAAAAAGGTGGTGTTAACTTGTCATCATAATTTCAAAATAGATAGTGAAAATGGTTTCCAGTGTTATGTGTTTGTGGCTCCCCTTGCCAGTTTGGTTTAAAATCTTCTTTGTTTTGTTTTGTTTTTAAACTTATTTGCTGTTGTTTGGAGAACTCCCATGAAAGGGAGAATTGCAAGCTTCTGTAATCAAAGAAGTGGCAAACTTCCAAAGTAGAGATCAGAGAACTGTACACTCACGCTAGCAAGTAGGTCTTTTGGGCAGATGTAAGGGAAGAAAAAAAGCAACTTACGTACCCGTAGGAAGAAACACAAAACTAAAAAGTGTTACCAGTAAATGGAAGAATGGAAGAATTCCAATGGTATTTGGAATAAGCAATCATTACCCTTTATGCTTTGTAAGGGTTAACCCATCTTTGAGAGTGTTCCAGAGATTGGGGACTTCCCCTGCATAGCAAAATAGACAGTATAATCAATAAAACCCTGTAATTTAAATAAAAACTGTATCGTGACAGAGTATGTGTTCTTATTTGTATATCAAGCTGCTATTAAATGAAGTCTGTCTGCTGAATTGATTTTATATATAACTGTATATTGTAATACCTCTGGAAAAATAAAAGTGAAAAATTTTATTTCTGTATCAGAGAATAGTCTGCTTGCTTGACAGCTCTGATTATCAAGTTCATATTGGTAGTATTTTGTTCAAAATTTCTTTTAATGAAAATATACTATTCAGTGGCATATGCTGCAGACATGTTACATGGTCATTGAATACTTAACACTTGGTTGTTGCTGGGTAGTCATTATTTTAAACAATTGAAGATTTTTATTGTACATCTTTGGACAAAGTCAACCTATGGAAAATTCATTTTTATTTTTAAACAGTGAATTTATTGCAGAAGATGGTAATGAGAAGTTTTGGCAGTTCTTGGACACTGTACGAGAATTAACAATTTATAAGCAAGGAGGTAAGTTAAACAGCATGCTAGTTTTGATATATTATCATGTACTGTATTTGACTTTTAAAAGTCAAGCTAACACATGAACTAGTTCCAGTCAGGTAAAGCCTAACTCTTCCGCTGTTGCTTGATGGGTAGTTTTCTTTCAGAAAGTTTCAACATATTTTCCCCTGGGGAGCTGTGTCTGTAGAAGAACTCTAAAAGCAAGGAAGACAAGTCAGACTGAACTGCTGTTACAGTACGGAACAGAAATTTAAAAAGTGAAGATATCTACCTTCTAACATGATTAGAAAGAATTTATAGGCTTTTCAGACAATGTTTTGTGTAAGAAGAGTGTTTGCAGGGAAGAGAATCACACAGCTAAAATGAGAATGCTAGCTAAAGGAAAAAACTGACCAAAAACATTTAATACTTGTAGATGGCATAGAGACTGTTTTTTAGCAGCAATACTAGTGTTCTAGAATAAATGTTTATCACTGTCAAAATGGGATAAAAATCACTTGCATGACTAGACAGCGGAATAGTAAGTTGTTAGAAGTTTAGAGAGAAGAACAAAGCATAAAATCCACAAACTACACATAAAAGTGAGCCACCCCAGAAGAAACCTTGGAGAGCAGTTTAGTGGAAATAACAGTGATGAAAAATTTGGAAACCTTCTGCTCTTCAGTATAAAAAGGTTGGTCAATATTAGACAAGGTGAGGCTGTTTCATTTGCTCTTTATTTCGGAGTAGTGCAGCTCTTCAGGCATGAGTGTGAGGACTAACAAGTTGTAGAAAGATCATGCAGGAAATGACAGTGGGGTGACAGAAGTGAATCCCTGCTATGTGCAGAATATGTATATGAGATGGAAGAAGAACAATGTGCTTCTACAACTGTGACTGAATATAAGTCAAAAAGAGATTGTGGAGACCATGTGGATACATCAGTGAGAAAGCTATTTGAGCTCTGCATTATCCAAAGCAGCCAATAGACTTAAAGAATTACTAGCAAATGAACAGGGACCCACATGGTAAATATTTTGCTGCTTGTGATTCCATTCTGTGCTTTTGTGTTGAGTAAAGCATGACGTGCTACTTTGCTCTCTCCCTGCTCTTTTTCCCTTCCCCTTCATTTCTTTAGAAAGGATATAGTAGAAGCAGAAGATGTACAAAGAACTTGATTATAGTTGGGGAATATTAACTGGAGAGGTAACAAAAAAAATTACTGTGAGATGATGACAACTGGGGATGGTCTGAAGTCAGAATTATAAACAAAACCAGAGAGAATTGCTGAGAACCATAGGCCCAGGCGGTGAATGGTGCTCACAGCCATTCTGTGTAAGGGTGTAAGGACATGGAAAATGGAAATAGATGCTGAGTTTGACCCATAACCAGCTACTAGCAGCATTTGTAGAGGTAAGTACTGTACCAATGCTGTTTAAGGTCCGTGTCAAGGCACCAGAGAGTGGCATGGATTACACCCTCCACAAGGTTGTGGATGACGCAGAACTGTGAGAAGAAGTTGAGAAGCTGGAGGGTAGGGCTGCCATAAGAGGGGCCTTGGCAGGCTGGAGAAATAGGCCAACAAAAACATTGGGAAGTTCAGCGAAGGTGCTTTACAGACTCCTTGCACATGGACTGGAATAACTTCAGCAACAGTGCAGCCCTGTGCACAGACTGATTAGAGAGCGGTTTTTGAGAAACAGACCTAGGGATTCTTGTCGACAGTGAGTTGCATTAAATTCTTAGGCCTGTGAAGACCAACTACATGCTGGGGCGCATTAGCAAGAGTGTATCCAGCAGTCCAGGAAAAGTGATTATTCCGCTGTATGTGGCACTTGCAAGACCACCTCTGGAGCACTGGGCCCAGTTTAGGGCTCCATACTACAAGAAAGACATAGACATACTGGAGCAAGTCTAGGAGAGGATCACCACTGTAGTTGGGGAACTGGAGCAGACTTCTGAGGAAAACCTGTGAAAGGATAAGAGAGACTTTGTATCCTCAACTTCCTAATAGAAAGGTATAGAGAAGATGGAACCAGACCCTTCATAAGGCTATGCAGTAATATGAAAAAAAGCAGTGGGCACAAGGTTAAACATGGAAATTTTGGTTAGATACTTGGGAAAATGTTTCTGCCATGGGGTTGGGTTAACACTGGAACAGGCTTCCCTGGGAGGCTGTGGAATGTAGTGGAGAACCTTGAGAATGTGCTAAAGTATTAATTAAATTAATTATGCATATTAAGCAATTGATGTGTTTGTTTGTTTATCATTATGGCCAACAAATTCCTATCTTTATAATGCAGGTAAACTTGAAGTTCTGGCAGAAGCGTTTTTCCTGAAAGTCAGTTCATAGTTGGGGTAGCATTACACAAGCAAACTAATGCTCTTTATGAGCAGGATGCAAAGGAAAGATTCAATTTTAGAGGAAAAAAAAGTGGCTATTTAATGACAAATTTACGTCAATATTGATTCTTCCAACTTAAGAACATCTTACTGAAGTGAACATACTAAGTGTGAAATAGAAATACTGTGAAAACTGTATATATCCAGCAGTAGTTAAGCTACTTTCAGTAGGGAAGTCTGCATTAGATGTCTGTAATGGCCAGCTAGACTGAAGAATACTGATACTGAAATACTGGAGTGGCACAGTTACTGAGGTGTGCAATAGTATACCTCTGAGGAGAAGTTGGTTCTGGGTGGTGTGTAATGGGTTTCATCTTAGCTGTTTGCATGTCAAGACACATTGACGTAGAGGGATATTCATCGCGCATTGAGGCTGAAGTAACAATAACTACTTGAGCAAATTAGAGGGTCTGGCTTAAAAAGAACTGGTTGGGGTTATCGACTTTTCACTTCTGTTCTGGATGATGACAAGAGGCTTATAAAGGGCTTATAAGAAAAATGGAGATAAACTTTTTAACGCCCTGTAGCAGTAGGACAAGTGGTAATGGTTTTAAACTAAAAGAGGAGAGGTTTTGACTAGATATAAAGAAGAAATATTTTACACTTAGGGTAGTGAAACACTGGAACAGGTTGCCCAGGGAGGTGGTAAATGACCTGTCTCTGGAAACATTCAAGTTCAGGTTGGATGGGGCTCAGGGCAACCTGATCCAGGGGAAGATGTCCCTGCTTACTGCAGGGGGGTTGGACTAGATGACCTCCAGGGTCCCTTCCAACTCAAACTATTCTGTGATTGCGTGATTCTATGATTCTAAGAGTAGGTAGGGTGAACTGGGAATTAAAAGCATTGCTATTTTTAAACAGAAGCATTTTCATAGAAGGTACAGAATTACTAGATTTGAAGTTGAAAAACTGAGTTTGTAGGAGAATTGCATGATAGATTTGTATCCGAACATACTGTTGTGTACTTCAGAAGAGTCATGAAGTATTAAAGCTAAAAGACAACTTAAATACAATGGTGTGTTGTTTTTTTTTAAATCTTCCCTTGGGTTATTTCTGATCTGCTGTCTGTCAATTCTCAAAACTTGTTATTTTAAATTTAGAATAATGAAATCAACACCTGTTGTTAACTTGCTTATTTAAAATATTCTGTTTTAGCAAATTAGGTCTACTAATGGTCTGTTTACCTATGATATACATAGCAATTTAATGGATTTGGTAGGAACAATGTGTGTGGAATTTGGTAAAGCATTTAGTCTGGTGATGTATTTGGTGGTTTTAACATTTTCTTTAATATTAACTCAAATCAACTTGGGCATCATTGAGATTATACACTATGAAAAACATCAAAAAGTTAATGATGGGATATCCTATATTAAATTAGGGTCAGATCTTCAAGAAGCACGGACAACATTGTCTGTGTCTAGTTAACATGCTACAAACTTGCTGCCAGATTTGTGGAAGATTTGGAAATGCAGATGATGCAATTTTGGGATGCATGTATGTTATAAGGAAATCAAAGCTGCAAAAATTTCAAATTAAAAACAGCACAGTTACAAAACACTGAAGATTGCATTTTAAACTTGCTGCTGCTTTTATATCTCAAAAGATTAATTTAGGAACACAGAGTGAAGGTAAATAGCCAGTTCCCTGATGAGTAATTGTAGCTTGAGTGTTTACTGTCTTCCCAAGTGGTTCCGTTTATATATTGAATTTTCAGCAGCCTCTTAAACCTATATTAAAAAAAACAAACCTCACACAAACATATTAATAGGGAAATTATTTTCTCTGAAAAAAAAACCAGTATGTACATATAAAGAACAAACATGCAAATTATTTGTTGTAATCTAGAAGACTACACATTATTCACAACTAAATTAGATAAGTATTTTTTAATATACGTATCAACCTTAAAGATTTAAGAGGAACCAGTTTCACAAGCACGACGCTTCTATAAAAAACATGCAATAAAGCAAAGTATTCCCTCTTTACTGGTATCTTGCTTGAATGTCAGGAATTTGGCCATGATTGCTTGAACTGCTGTTAGCTGGGATCTCTAATTTCCTAGCTGATCCATAGATACAGATACACACATGTCGTGGTTTATAAAGCCACAGGGTCAGTCCTTTGCTAAACACCTGGTGGGCTGAGGCAGGGACAGGGAGGGTTTCACTCACCACTTAGGGTCATGGGCAAGAAACACACACAACTTGGGAAGAACAAAAAAAACAACTGAATTTATTAGGTATTTACAACAAGAAGCAAGATACAGAGAAACTACATCTTATAAAGGCACTTTTCCCCCACCCCTCCCTTCTTCCCAAACCCCAAAGGCTTTGTTCTGTACCTTCTTCCCCCCCAGCGCGGCAGGGGAGCAGGGAATGGGGGGTGCAGTCAGTCCATGTTGTCTCTGCTGCTTTTTACTCCTCAGAGGAGGGCTCCTCACAGTCTTTCCCTGCTCCACCGTGGGGTTCCTTCTCACGGGAGAGTCCTTCACAAACTGCTCCTCCTCTCCCTCCGGCCCCGGCTGCTAACACCTTT
>NW_010123064.1:6416-7412 GCF_000699245.1 Pterocles gutturalis
CCTTCTCTCCCCTCCGTATGTCTTCATCGGCTCCTGAGGAAACTGGCTCTCGGGCGAGCCATGGCAGAGGCTTGGGCTATTGCAGGTCAGTTCGCAGAAGCCGGGCAGGCAGCCAGACAGCTGGGCCGGGCCCTGCCCGGGGCCGTGCCAACCCCCATCTTCTGTGCCCCCTCTTAAATATGTCATTCTCAGAGGCGCTGATTGGCTCAGCCCTGGCCAAGAGTGGGTCCAGCCTGGAGCTGGGGAAACTTCCAGCAGTTTCTCACCGGGGCCAGATCGGTGAATACTCCTTTCCCCCACTCCCCCCCGGCTGCTAAAACTTGGAGCTGGGGGCTTAGCAGTCACTTACAGGAGCCACCACTGCAGCCCCTCCCTTGCTGCCAGAGCAGACTTGGAGTCAGGGGAAACCTTTAGCAGTTACTGACAGGAGCCATTACTGTGGCCCCTCCGTGCTACCGGACAAACCCACCACACAAAACCACAACAACACATCTATGCAGTTGGAACAATCCCCATACTCTCATCCCTCAAAATAATGATTCCCAGCACCCTGTGCTCTTCTGACTGATTATGTCCCTTATGTTTACTCTCCCTCCCTCGCCTCAGTACTTCGAATTCTTCTGTGGGCCACCAACGTATATTCAGATTAATTTTGTGCTGCATGTGCATAGGATCTGAGGAGCTGTGATGATACAGACTTTTACTTTCCTTTTCTGACTGTCCTTGTTGTCTCCCTTTAAGTATTTTTAATCTAGCTGTGATGTTAGATACTGCTGTAGATTGTGGATAGTAAATGTTGATGTTTAAATGTACTTAGCTAGCTATTCAGTTCTTGCTGTAGTCGGGGGTTGAGAGAGCTATTCAGCTGACATTTAGGCATCTTTAGAGTGAGCTAAGTAGCTTTTCAGGTTTTGTTGGCTGCTAGGTTACATTTCTCTTGGCTAGAATGGAAGTTTACAGATATGTATTCAAAGATAATTCCTGGGTTGATTCGGC
>NW_010123065.1:0-14241 GCF_000699245.1 Pterocles gutturalis
CGTAGGTGGGGATCGCTTGTAGCCCGTGTGCAGGGGTGTCCTCGCCTGGTCCCGCTCCTGGAACTGCGCGAAGGAAGAAAGAGGAAGCGTTGCCGAGTCGGAAGTTTTGAGCAGTTTAATTTCTGTGCGGGAAGGTCTTGACTCGGATTACGTTTTTATACAGGGAAAACTAACGCGTCTCTGGTACTGCCACACAGCAGTTTCAGTCGCAGGAGAAATTACTTTTTAACAGACTTTCTGCAGACTGCATTATAAACTCCATTGTGAACAAGCAGAAGTCTGAGTTGCATTGAAACTGTTTCAAGCTTTAACCGAATTAGGTGATTTGACAGATCCCAATACAAATTTTGGGAAGGTGTTGTGAAGCGTTCAGAAGGCAAATCATGTGTTTGAAAGCTGGAAAGCACCGTGGGGAGTAATTCAGGCTTTCAGACACCTCTGATTGAATGGTTAATGCACACGCTGGGGTGTCACTGCTGTTGCTGTGGGTGAGGCACCAGTTAAACCTTCAGCGAGAGGGACCTGACGCACCTGAGGGCTGCGCCTGCAGTAACTATGGAAGGAGCCGGACAGCTGCCCACCAGGCATCGCTCCCTCACCCATCTTTTTTGTGAAGGTTAACTCTCCAGTCACATGCTCGGAGTTGCAAAATAGACTCTTCAGTTTTGTTTTTTTTTCTTTAAAAAACAAACAAAAAAGAGCGTCTCTCTAATGAAGGTTACATCTCTCTGCAAAGAATACAGACATCTTACTGTAGAATTACCAAGAAGCAAAAGCCCTCTTCTTTGCTAGGTTTCACCCTCATCTTTCGGTTTATGTCACTTTGCAAGTTTGGAGGGGAAGCTCTTCCTCCTGTCCAGAAGGCTTCCCTGGGAAATGCTGGGGCCTCACCCACCCAGTGAATCAGTGCAGGGCTGGGCCACAGAGCAGTTTATGGTGAGGTGAGTCCCAGCTGCCAGGTGTCCCTAGCACTGTTCCTGGTCATGCAGACAGATTTATGTGATCGCACACTCAGCAGGCCCAGGGAGCTGACCTAATCTTGCCCCCCTCCAAAAAAAGTGATGGTGCACTGGAAATGGCAGGGTGAGGGGAAGGATGGGACTATGTTTAGACTGTGAATTGCCGCTGAAGGGAATGAATCAGAAAACATCCTGGTTTTGTCATTTGCTGTGCCTGTCCATGCTATTGGAGTGTGAAGGCTTGAAGGAAGCTGTTCGATACAGGCTATCCATAGCAAACTGCTATTTAATCTGGTCATGCTATAAGTAAAAATAAATTCTTTATTATGTGATACCAAACAGGCACACAGCACATGATTCTTGCACATCTCCCTTCTGCCCCCCATGAGATACGTGAAAATGGCAGTGCAGTTTTCTCTGGTCCTCTCGGAGGCAACCTCACACTTTGCAGTTCATGTGGTGGCAGAGGTTTTGGATTGCATGTTACATACGCCCTTCCCTTTGCCTGGTGTGACTGTCCCCTCAACTATACTGACTCACCTGTTCATGTTGCCTATCTCTGTTCATCTTTTCAGGCATATTTAGAAAATCTGGATTATTTGATAGGTTTCTTTGGCACAGCTGAGAAACCACTAAACTCTGTTGGCAAAGTAGAGGGCAAAGATGAGTAGCTGAAGTTGCTGGGGGGATGTGAGATACTAAACTAAGTCTGCTACCTACAGATAAGTGTTAACCAGGCTGGCTATCCCAAAGGGCTGGTGGCTATAGATGTACTGAGCATTAACTGGAAGACTGAGGGGATTCCAAGCACACACAGTTGATGCTTTCAGTTTCTTGAAGACAGCTAACAAGGCAGAAAGAAAACATTATATGCATGACATAAATCAGTTGCCAATATGAAGCAGCTTCCTTTAGATTAATTCATATCCCTCTCCACCATCTTTATTCAGAAGGATAGAAGGGTACAGGGAAAATAGCCACACTTAAATTCTTATTACAGCCAAGGAAATGACAGGGTCCCTGGCCAGACAGCATGTTTTAGTTACCTTGTCTCTTACGCACCTCATAACCACACCCCATGATTACCCAAAGAGCTTCCTTCAGCGAACACGATATGCCCCCTCTGCCACGGGAATGATAAACCCTGGTGTTAGTAACAGAAACACATCTGTGTGCACTAGCAGAACAAATAGTTCCTTATGTTCTCAGGGGATGGTAGGACACCCGTAGAAGATATTTTATGTGGTGCATAATTTCCTATTAGTCTGTGAGGAGGGGTCTGGGCGATAAGGGCTTTCTTAGTGGAAGTTCTTAGTAGAACATATAAGTGGCAAGATGTGGCATGGTAATTTCCTTTGCCTGAAGAATATGACCTCTAGGATTTAATTCTTGAGTAATTTTCTGTCTTTTACACAATTACTAGTTGTCTCTACCTTGCCATTTTTTAGAGAATCAGATATGGATGTTGGCAGTCGTGAAACTAGATGAGATGTAGAAAACAGCATAAATGTGGATGAAGCAGGAGTCTGGGAAGGAAGGAATCTTTTGCAGCCATCTGTAGAATAGGGGAAATGGGGCCATAACTGTTGGGAACTGTGATGGAGAAAACATCTCAGCTGAGACATTTTAACCTCATTTGTGTAAGGAGGCTTTGTCAATGGAAGTAGATTTCAGGTAAGAGGTACACCTTATTTTAGATACTCATTACAGTGGGTTAAAGAAGCATCACAATTTGGGGGAGAATCTTCCTATTTTGTTTGCTTTTCTTTTTTAAATTTTTAGGTAGGCTGATACATCAAGTGATAGCTAAGATTTTAATGATAACAGATATGGTTATGATTCCAGACTCTGCTATAATTAGAAAATGCTGTTTTAAAGTATCTGTGAATTGTTTATGACTCTCTACCTCTAATTCATCGGACAAGCTTGGAAGGCAATGAGAGCATTTCTCAAAGATCACTGGGCTCCAGTATCAACTCAAAGTCTTTCATATGGAAAGTTATCATCATCCTTTATCCTTAGTCTGTTTGTTTGATGTTGTGCTCCTCGGAAGAATGGATTTTGATTCTCTTTTATTGTAGAATTTTTGCCTAGATTGTAAACTGTGTAGAATGGGAATGTACTCTTTTCTATGCCTCTAGAGACTTACACAACTTTATAGCTTATACATACCTACTGAGTGAGTACTAGAAGTACTGTTTTGCCTTTTTATGGAAATTTTTAAAAACTCAGAAGTGCAAAGATGAATCATTATTTGGATAAGGAACCTGCATCCCCTTGTTTTATCAGAGATGGCTTTTCCATTCTCTACAGTAAAAGTCAGGTGTCAATTAGTTATAGTCTAACCCTTTCTTCTAGGAGGTCTGAAGAAGGGGAAAATAATTCCTACAGTGAAAATTAAAACATGATATGAATATGGCTGAACTTCTACAACAGAATTGTACAGATTCCTTCACACACACCCCTGTGTCAAATAGGAGAAAAAACAAAAGCAGTTTTGGACATTAAGGAATCTCTAATGTTCATGTTGCTAACCAAAATGCTGGAATAGGCCTGGACAGCAGTATCTTTTATAGGAGGAAGTGGTAAAGGTGGCTCTCAGTTCTTTCAATTATACTGTGGCTACAGCAGTCACTTCAAAGTGACTGGAGATATCTCAGCAGTGTTGCCAGATGTGCAGAGAAATTGACCATACATTCTCTGCAGTTGACTCCTCTTCTTACTTGAGAAATAATGAAGCAGCAGAGAGGAAATAGGGACTTACTATCACCAAGTAATGTCCTGTGGTCCCTGTAGTCTGGTCAACATATGGGGATGTTACTGCACAGTAAACTAGTGTGTGAATTGACACCAGTCTGGGAATTCCACATTGGTGTCTCTTGAAGACATTTTTAGAGTATGTTAAAGGCCCATCCATTAATTTTTGAAATAAATTTGTCACTGTTAGCATGAAGTGTGACTTTCCCATTACTTGGAAACCAGGTGATATTTTACTTGCTGCATTTCCAAGCTAAGCTAAATTCCCAAGTTAACTGAAACTGACTTAAATTACAAGTAAATGCTTTCACTGTGGTTGTAAGCAGTTCAGCAGTTCCACTATGAGAGAAGTGGAACACATCCTTTAAGTATGAGCAGTACATATCCTTTGCAGGTGACCCTTAATCTTTAGATGCAGTGGCTTACTCTCTAGGTAAACGGCATCAGGTACCTCAGCTGAAGGGCTTGCCTACAAGGAGGTCTTGTGACTGAGTAAGGTAGGATGAGAATTTCATACTACGAGTAGCTGATCACATTAATTTCCTATGGGGAAAGGTTGTGAAGATTCTGCAGTTGGGAAATGGAATAAACTTCTAGCAGGGAGTCACTGGTTGCACTGTAAATTCCTAACCTAGCTGATACACGATCTTCTGTATGGTGATTGTATATCCAGATTTTGCCAGATGTATCTTCTCTTTTATCCTGGTCACTTTGTACAGACTGATTCTTAAGGACATCCTTTATATATCAGAGGCATCCAGGCACCTATTAGATCTAGAAGGTTGGAAACTCCTGGCAGCCTAGAAATCCTGTGTGTGACCGCAGAGTGTTTGAATTATGGGCTTAGGACCAGCTGACTTCAAGTATGTTAGTTGTCTGAGGAGTATTTCAAAATAGAAGAAGATTATACAGCAGCTGTGTGTGAGCTACACCCTGAGAATGCTGGTACTGATGTTGACATACGTAAGTAATTAGTGATGAGAACCAACCAAACCAGGATGTTTAACTGATGTAACTTGAAGAAAACTCACAGGCCAAAACTGCTTCAAACAATAGCAAGGGCAGTTTGTGAAGGGATGCACATGCCAGATGCATGATTAGTGTAGGTATGTGAACCAGCTACAAAACAAACTATGGATATAGTATATATAATACACACATATTGTTTTGTAAAGGGAATTGCAGTTTAGGCTGCCAGCATCACTGTGTGTTACTTTCTGATTAGTGTTTCAGTGCTTGCTATGTTGTCTGAATACAAGAAAATCTGAATTATTCTTGTACTGAGCAATGTGTGTGGCTTCAGTATTTAAGCCCCTAGAAGGTGTGAAAAACCCATTGGGAGAAAGCGCCAGCATATCGCAGATGCAGAAACGTTCTGGTCTACTGACTGGCTATAAAACTCCCCGTGGTCTTTTGTTGATTTGTCTTTTTGCTTCACAGCTGTCTGGGAATTCTGAGGTCTGGAGTGATGCTGACTCCAGGTTTGGGACTTCAGAGTGATGGAATCTCCTATTCTGGTGGAGAACTGCTGCTCCCAAACAGATTGCTCTGGGGTCTTTAGTTTCATCAGCCCTGGTTCTTTGGTTTGCAGCAACTGCAATAAGATATCAGAGGGGAGAAAAGCTGATGCAAGTAAGGGCCCTTATATAGTTTGTTGTGAATAATGATTGGTGGCAGATCATTACCTGCTGCTTTCTCAGACCACTCTCCATCACTGCACATACAGTTTGTCAGGGTAGGACAGGGTAGAGCTGTTCTGGATTAGAAGTGAGGTAGTCAGCAAATGAGTCACTATTTTGAGCACAGAGGAATAAGGGCTACTCAAGCAGAAGGAGAATTTCTTACACTTCTAGGACCACTTCCCTGAAGATCTCCAGATCTTTTACCAGTACAGCCCAAATGTTCAAGTAGTTCGGGCCCTCTGCTAAACAAAGTTGTCCTTAAAAATAGCTCCAGTTGTTCTCCTTGACTTTCTTCTGGGCAGGCCTCCTCACAATTGTGCACTCTAGTCTGCAGACCCTTATCTGTCTCTTCCTGCAACTGCATTCCCTCACTCATGGAACTATGTGCTATTAAACAGTCTTTTAGTGCAAAACTCCTAATCGTGTTAGAGCTGCCTTGTACATATATAGAGAAGATGCAACTCAGATGAGGAGAGGGGACTCAGACAGGACCGCTAGTTTGTCTGTGCAATATAGCTATGATAGCAGTGCAAGACAGTAATTTCTTCAATTTTTTCTCTTGTTAAGCATTCAGGGCATACTGCCTCTTTGCTGCTTTCTGGGAGAAGTAAAACCCAGGATCCCAGTATACCTCCAGCTGATAACATGACAAGGCAGCATAGCGCACAGACCAGGTACCAAGTTTGCTAGTTAGGCGCTCTGTCTCCTGGAAGTGGACCAAGCTCAGCTGCACAGTAGCATTTTTTCAGAGAGGTGACATCAGGCTTCTAAAATCTCAAGAGAGCAGAGTGCATCCACATGAACAGGCTGGTGAATCAGGAAGAGGTGTGGTACAGGAAGGCACCCACTAATGTGTTATGAACCAAAGGCAGACCCACACAAACATAACTACTGTACCTTTGTTTGTGGTTAAATTACTGTCAGAGCATCTTAGTCACTTATCTGTTGCATCAGTGTAATAAATTACACATTGAAGACACAGATCCTTCTGCATCCCTTGCTTTATACTAAAGCCCCTGTGTGTACAAGTTCTAAAAGGGATGCTTTGTAGAGAAGCACCTTGTCAGCACTGAATATGAACGTGTTACAATAATTGAAATGGCCTAGAAACACCTAGCAGGAGTCTCCACACAATGTCTGAGTCGCAGAACCCTTGCAAGTTGTATATGTTGGAGACTTCTTTGATAATCAAAGAGGATGAGGTTTACACAGAGAAGTAATTCTTTCTTTCTTTCTTTCTTTAACTTTTTTTTTTTTTTTTTTTTTAATTTAAACGTAGCGATATTATGGGGAAAGATGGCAAAAACTTTTCCTCCCTTCTGAAGCCTTGCCTTCGGCAGCAGGTGGTGCTATGCTCTCACTGAAGCAGCATTTGGGTCTCACTCCTGGGGATGTCACCTTGAAAGTGGAACTGCAGGCATGATGGAAACAGCAATTAGTCTCGTCTGCACCTTTTATTAGCTGATTAGAAACACCTCTAAAATTCCACGCACATAGCTTCTTTGCTGAGTTCCTCCATGCTGTGCATATATGGCAAAATAAATATTATTGCATGTTGTCACTGAAGAAATACATGCGAATCAGATGCCTGCTTCATGATTAGTTGTATTGTAATTAACATTCAAATTTACTGATCACAGATTGCAGGATAATCGTTAATTTTGTACTTGTTGCCCCTGAGACAGGGCAAAATTCAGTGCATAGGGGTAAGCTGATGCTCTTTACAGACACTAAAGTAGCACAAAAAATAAAACAGCTATGTTTAGAGAGGCAAGAAACAAAATTATTACTTCTCAGGATCTGAGTGGATCTTGTGCCTCCTTCCTTGCTGTCACTGAAAATGTTAAACTTAGGATGAATTCAGTTGCTGAGGCCTTGGAAAAGTTTTGATCTCCTTCTCCTAAAGATTTTCCTCTGTACTAAGTCCCCACTAAACAAACATACACAGTGGTTTCAAGTGGAGTCCCTGTTCTCTAGGCAGGATTATGCTGGGTATGCTGTGATGAGATGTCCAATTTGTGGACATTAAAATTTAGTAGGAGAGGATGACAGGCCTACAGGTAGAACTTCAGCTCAGAAATACCTTGAGAAACTTAAGGATTGGACTAAAAGAAAACTCATGAACTACTCTGTGCAGAAGTAGTTCTCTCCTGACAATACTCTTTGATCAATGCTGCTGTGGCTTTGGTGCTGGTTGCAGTAGATCTCTATTACACAGTAAATACATGCACTGATTAATTAGGGGTAAATGTGTGTGATTTCAAAGTTATTAGGTACAGTACCCTAAAGATACTGTCTTCTGTCCTCCTTGGATACCCTTAACTAGGTTCAGCTGCTCTATGCCACCTGGCCATACTTGCCTCTCCCTGCTGCAAGCTGGAGAGAGACAGACCGTGCAGCTTTGGTGTGACGGTGCTTTGGTATGCTAGGGTAGGTAGAGTGCAGGAAAAGCTGACCCGGACACAGAGCAGAGCTATGGCTGCATTTATGTGGCCCTGGAAAGGGGAGTAAGTCTTGTAAGGAGAGAGATGAGAAGAAAAAAGGTGTGTGTGTGTCACTCAGTGCTCCAGGTTTTCCACTGAGGTAAAGTCCCATTAAGTGTAGTTCTGGCTCAAGAGCAGTCGGATCACCTAGCAAGAAAGGGGTTAGCAAAAAGCAAAAGGCAGAGATGCTCTGAAAATGTTTGGGATGCTTGTGTTATGATATGTGCAAAAGGTCAGGTAGTGTTGCCCACTATTAATGTGTTCTATTGTGTTGACAAACTACATCTGGTGCATTGTTCACTGCTGGCAAATTGTTACCTACTTTCTATTATTTTAAAACAGGACTGTCATCCTGAAAAGCAGCATAATGCATACAGGGTAGCGTGTTAAGAAGAAAATAATCTAAACCCCTTATTTGCAATGTCAAATACAGACTCCTTAATGCAGGATGGAGTGGATGGAGGATATGGAGGAAGGAGGTACAAATTAGGCTCCTTGGGCTCATTTCATTTTTATCACAAACTTTGATTACAGAAGAGGAATACTTTATGAAGCAGTAAAGAAACCAGTGGATACAAACTCTTCCACTGGTCCTTATAAAATGAAACAAGAACATGTGTTAGGATTACAGCATGTATGGAAACAGGACTCAGAGTACATACAAGGCAAACACATTTTCTAGTCCAGAAAATCAAAGATAGATGGATATCTTTTTCCTTGGATTTCATGAGAACTGCAAAAGGAATACCCTATGTTTTAGACAATAATACAGGTAACAGTATATTGAAAAATACCCAGAGGGGCAACCTTTGTGGATACTCTCTTGTTTTTAACACTTGTCTTTGTCTTGGACAATAGAGTGTTGTAGTGAGAGCTTGCAGATGTTTTCAATAAAAATTGATAGCGGGACACAGGTGAATGCATTACTCTAAAGACTGAGGATGAGGCCAGTTCTACCTGTCATATAATTTGCATCTGTTCTGATTTAGCTTGGGGTTGTTCCATCTCTGTGACTTGGTTAGCATGTTTTTGGCCAGCATGTTTTATTTGGAGAGCTGTGTCTCCTTTGCAAAGTATTTTGAGACCTCCTAACATAGAGACTACTATTAGTATTTATGGTCCTTATGTTTTTAGCTTTGGGATAAAAAATCTGTTTTGAGCATAAAGTCTTGTTATGTTTGTAACAAGCTGCTTGTTTTGAATTCTCTTACTGTTATGTGTTTATATTGCTGTAGTCAGTCAAGTTTAATTTAATCCTGTTAGATATGTTATAGACATATTCTAAGTGACAGATTTGATCCCTAGAGGTGTCAGGATATTTATCAGTGCAGAGAAGCTGAGTTGTTTTTACTTTCAATAGCAGGAGTCATGCAGAGTCTCAAGATTAATTTAAGCAGTGCTTCTTTGTGGGATTCAAAAAGGAACAATTGATTTACGTTTCCAGCACAGAAAGATTGTGGAGAATGCAGAGGATATTCTTCCAGCACTGCACAAGTGCATTGCCTCTCTCTTTCTGGTACTGTTGGACACAGGATATTTCTGTGTGCTCTGTCCTCTTTGAACAATACTTTGTACAAGCAGAATCAGACATGTTCTCTGTCCACGTTGCTTTCCATTTATTGTAAGAGAACAAAGAGTTTGAAAGAGAAAGGGGAGGGAATGCATTAGTGATTAGGCTGACACATATAGTGAAAAATATTTATCATCTTAGTCTTACTGCAGCTATCTTAATCATTATTGACAAAACTTTTTGAGGGGGGACATGAGAACTCTCCTTGCTTTGGCCACGGACCACACTAAGAAGCTGTTCAGCTGGCTGTTCACTTCCACCAATGCGTCTCCTGTGCTGTGCTACTCAACCAGTAATTCTAGATGTCCTGGTCTTGTAGTTGGCAGTACACTAAACCACAAGTTTTCTGACTTCTGCTTTAAGGGGTCTGCTGAAATGCTAATCAATAAGGCAGCCACTGGACCTGTCTTTAGAGAAGAGGGCTAATGGCTGCAGCAGGACAGGCCTTAACCTGAGAAGGAGGGTATGTTATTGATGATCATCCCAACTTGACTTCTGAGGAATGATCAGTAATGGTGGAGTGATAGTTTTCATGGACAGGATGATGAATGTTTTCCCATTTTTTGAATCCTGTGTAAGCCTTGGGTCAGGTTTATAGTCTATATTGGGTTAGAAGTAAATACAAGTTATGGGGTCATGATATTCATAGGACCGAAATTAATGTTACCATCCTAGCCATTATGTATCTCAAACAATTTGGAAATGTTTTCTACGTTTTTAGTGGATATAGTGTAAATCTGTTTAAAATGTTGGTGTTTAGTAAGTCTGAAGAGAGGAAGTTAAATAAATAATTTAACTGGGAAGTCCACCATAGAATCATAGACCGTAACCTCCATGTTTATCTGAGACACTATTAGGACTGCCTCCCTTTACCTGATCATTGAGAATTTTTTAAATGGCTGTGCTCCTGCTTGGGATTTACTAAAAAAGAAAGTATAGTGTGAGAAGTAGTATGTAATTTGAAGCAGTACCCACAATGAATTGAGAGGACCTTCTAGGTTTTCAGTGCCAGTATAGGAAATGTTACAGGACAGAAAAGAGCCTGGGCTTAATGTTACTTCTTAGAAGCGGAAGTTATGAGATCATGATGCCATTTTGAATGGGATTGTAAAGTAAATTTAGTATAGTAATTCTAAGGTTTTTTTTAGGGATAAAATCAGAAATGTCACACTGATAGGCCAAATATTCTAAAAATCAATGTTTTCATTTGGTAATCTTCACATCTCTGTATAGCTTGTACTTCCCTAAACCAAATTCTGCATTTAATGAAATGTACTTTCATTACAAGGAAAATTCGTAGTTACTGTCCAACTCTTTTGTTAGTCCCTGCTTTCTAGTGGCATACTTACAATTGCTTCATTTCTACCTTGCTGTGTTCAAACAAAATGTGTAGCCCTGCCTCTTCTGACATCTTGGTGAAACACCATTTTTATGACATAGTGTCTGCTGCTTTTCCTTTCCTTTATGTGATCACCTACATGCCTTTTCATCTCCTCCTCTACCTCATGCTTTTACTATGGCACTAGAAACCTCATTGTTGTGAGGGACCCAAAGAAGCTTTTCAGATGTCATATGGCTCCTTGAGAACTGTTGTTTTCATCTCAAATAATGCTTGAAAACATATTTATGTTCATTGCAGAGAAAAAAAACACCCCAAGAAAAATCCCACAGCATAATTCCAAATTGGAGGAATTAAAGGATATTGGTTTTCAATGTCCTCAGAATTTTTAGCTATCAGCTTCATATGTTTTTGGATATGGTTATAGTTACCAACAACTTTTGTACTAATGGTTTCCATTTCATTTCTATTAGTTGCTTGCTCTGTTTTTTCTAAATATTACCTGCAATTACATGCCATTTACTGCTGGAAGAATAAGAAAGTGCATATTTAAAATGAAGTCAACTGAAATTTTAGTCTGAAATTTAATTTTTAAGTGCATCTCTTTAAACATGATAGCACTGATGATTCTGTCATATGACTTGCCATTAACTGTATCACAAACATTTCCTGTAGCTTAACTCGCTATCCCTGTCCCTTGCCCTCTTGAAATAAATGGACTTCCAACAACAGTTTTGACAATACTCCTGTCTACAAGTAATAAAACATCTGGAAATTAGGCTAGATGGATAAAACAGTTCCATGTAATAATACGTATCTGGCATTCATACAACCTCTGTATAATGCATGTTTTTTATGGACCAGATGTGGTATTTATGTGTTATGAGGAACAGAGGCATGTTCAGTCATGCTTTTTATTACATTTAAATACAAGGTATATTTTAATAACTCTCAAAGGGAATTGTCTCCTATTGATTAGAAACTGTCAGTGTGTTAGACACAAACCTGAAAAAGCAAATGAAACTGTCATAAAACTGTAGATGTAATTTAAGTTGACATTAAGCTGTATACTTACTGTGAGCTCCCTTCAGAAAAAAAAAAAAAAAGAAAAATAAGAAGGCAACTAATAAATTTCTATTTATTCCTTCAGTGAAGGTGATCTATGAATTCTTTGATCTAAGAGTTGTTTATTTCCTCTCTAGGACTGTGTTCTGTTACATTTACAGGTCTATGAAATAATTATTATTTTACGTTTATTCTTCAGCCTTTCACATTTTCTCATTAAGACAAGAGTTTTGCATAAAGGCAGCTGTACAGTCTCCCTTTTTACAGTCTTGCATAGCATCTTCAAGTAAGGTGAACTGAACATCTATTGGGTGGAAAAGAGATTCCACTGAACCCTGTCCACCTTGCTTTTGTCATTGTTACTTTCCAAACAGCCCTGAAAAGCACGTAACTGAGATGTTCTCTCTTCTACACCTTTTCTTTGTCTAATGTTTTTACTATTTTCAGCCTGAATCACCACTGCTTTTTCAAGAATGGCACCCACAACATTTTTTCCTTTAGTATTACCATTTCTTTTGATCCCATTGAGCTCTGTCTACATGAGATGATCCTCCAATATTCTGCATTTGCTATAATCCTTCTGTTCCATGTCCTTTTCTAACATTATTACCTGTACAACAGCTCTAAATATCAAATCTCTGTTACAGGTTCTTTAGTTATTTTTTTTTTACTCTGCAATATCTCCTCAAACAAAGAAATCCTCTACAAGTGTAATTCCAAATATATATTATAGGTTGCTTTAAAGCAAGTACACTGAAGCCAGGCTTGACAGGTGTCAGTACTAGAATACCATTGTAGTTCTTCTAGTGCATCCCTCCTTTCCCTAACTTTTATTGAAAGGAGGAAAAGCCTGCATGGATGCTTGCTTGGCAGCTATGAATTTTTTTTTTTTTAATTTTGCATTAGTTGCAGTCCTCTTACAATAATTTGATTAATTATCTTCTGCACTAGTGAAGACCAGACAACTTGAAGCCATCCTTAAGCCTGAACTGATTTTTAAGTCTGCTACCCTCCCTACAGTCCGCTGGTGTGTCACTAATGTCTCACAATCTCTACAGCACTGACAGGCTTCTTCCTTGCTTCTGCTCTGGCTTTGCTGAAATTCTTATTTGTTCTTGAATAATTTCCTGTCTCAACTATTTCAGCTCTTTGTTTTATAGTTCTTCTAAATCCCTATACTCTTAAACCTCAGAAGACCCAGAATACTGTGCTTAGATTACTTTTTCACATATATTCTCCATCCATTCCTCCAGCCAGGCATCTCTGAATTCAGATTCAACACTAGGCTTCTGCTTTTCAAAACTCTTGCTGGATTTGTATCTTCTTTTCTGATTTTGAGTCTGTAATGAGCAAAGTGGGTATTTATGCTTCGTTCAGTAACAAGATTGAGGAAGGCAAAAGGAAACCGTGGCTTAGAGAAAAAGGCTTGACATTCAAGTTCAAGATTCAAACAGAGTTTCTGTCAACCCCATTATTGAAGTAATAAGTAAACTGTCACTTATGGATTTACTCATAATCTATAGGCCTGACAGAGAGGGACTAAGACACTAGTATGTCACAGTTTTAATGGGTTATTTAGATATGAGGGATGACATGAAGTGGTACCGTAAGAGAAAAAAAGAGGAAGATCCTAAGCCAAAATATTAGAGTGCTCTCAAAGCCCAAATTGGAACCATTTTTTTGTGGAAAAAATGAGAAACTTCTCCCCCTCTGTTCTTAAGTAGATTCAACCTGCTTGTACCTGTCATCTTTATAGGCCAGTGAGGTTATCTCAATATGTAAAACATACAGCAGGTACCACAGGAAACCACTGTGGTCAAACAGAGACCATATGACCGAGCTCAAACACAAGAATGAAGTGTGTGGGAGTTGAACACAGGATGTACTACCATGGAGGCAAAGCATCACTTGGACATGCAGGGATGGAATTAGCAAGACCAAAGTCTTTGACATGGTCCCTCACCACATCCTTCTCTCTAAATTGGAGAGGTGTGGATTTGAAGGATGGACTGTATGATGGATTAGGAATTGGCTGGCTGGACGCAGCCAAAGGGTTATGATTAATGGTTCTGTGTCAGGGTGGAGGCCGGTCACGAGTGGTGTCCCTCAGGGGTCCGTCTTGGGACCGCTGCTCTTTAACATCTTCATCAATGACATAGACGATGGCATGGAGTGCACCCTCAGCAAGTTCACGGATGATACTAAGCTGAGTGGTGCCGTCAACACACTGGAAGGAAGGAAAGCCATCCAGAGGGACCTGGACAGGCTGGAGAAGTGGGCCTGTGTAAACCTAATGAGGTTTAATAAGGCCAAGTGCAGGGTGCTGCACTTGGGTCGGGACAACCCCAGGTATTTATACAAACTGGGGGAAGATCTCCTTGAGAGC
>NW_010123065.1:14868-28530 GCF_000699245.1 Pterocles gutturalis
TTGAAACTAGATGATCACTATGGTCCTTTTCAACCCAGGACATTCTATGATTCTATGAAAGTCTGGCTGTTATTGAAGAAGGTCTTCTGCAGGTATGTTGGCAGCAAAAGGAAGACCAGGGAAAATATGGACCTGCTGCTGAATCAGGGAGATGATTTACAAATGAAGGGCATGGAAGAGACTGAGGTATGCAATGCTTTATTTATTTCAGTCTTTACTAGCAGAATCTCCTGCTAAGCCTTCCAGGTGCTGCCAGTTCTGTTCAATATTTTTATCAGTGATCTGTATGCAGGAGTTGAATGCACCCTTAGCAAGTTTGCTGATGATACTAAACTGGGAGGTGCTGTTGACTCTCCTGAGGGATGAGAGGCCTTGCAGAGGGATCTAGATAGAGCATTAGGCTATCATCAATAGCATGAAATTTAACAAGAACAAATGCTGCATTCTGCGCATAGGATGGAGTAACACTGGGCACAAGTATAAATGGGGAGAGGAAAGGCTATCTGGGGGTGCTGGTTGCCAGCAGGCTCAACACTAGCCAACAGTGTGCCCTGGAAGCCAGGAGGGCAACCCACATCCTGGGGTGCACCAAACACAGCATAGCCAGCTGGTCAAAAGAGGTGATTATCCCACTGTGTTCAGCGTTGGCACAGCCTCACCT
This sequence comes from Pterocles gutturalis, assembly GCF_000699245.1. Taxonomy (NCBI): domain Eukaryota; kingdom Metazoa; phylum Chordata; class Aves; order Pterocliformes; family Pteroclidae; genus Pterocles; species Pterocles gutturalis. The sequence continues at coordinate 15,530 of NW_010123065.1, forward strand.
GGAGCACTGTGTGCAGTTCTGGGCCCCACAATTTAAGAAGGATGTGAAGGTCCTTGAATGTGTCCAGATGAGGGCAATAAAGCTGGTGAAAGGGCTGCATGGCATGTCCTGTGAGGAGTGTCTGAGGACTTTGGGCTTGTCCAGTTTGGAGAAAAGGAGGCTGAGGGGTGACTTCATTGCTCTCTGCAGCTCCCTGAGGAGGGGAAGTGGAGAGGGAGGTGCTGATCTCTTCTCCCTGGGATCCAGTGATAAGACACATGGGATTGGTTCAAAGCTGCACCAGGGGAGGTTCAGCCTTGACATTAGGAAGCATTTCTTTACTGAGAGGGTGGGCAAACACTGGAACAGTCTTCCTGGAGAGGAGGTCAATGCCCCATGCCTGTCAGTGTTTATGAGGCATTTGGAAAATGCCCTTAATAACATGCTTTAACTTCTGGTCAGACCTGAAGTGCTCAAGCAGGAGTAGATGATCATTGTAGGTCCTTTCCAACTGGAATTATTCTATTCTATCCTGTTCTATTCTAAAAAGGTTTATTTGACTACTAGAGAAGTTTAAGGGAGAGAGATACTACCCACAGTAAAGGAGGATCAAATTAGGCAATACTTAAATAAGCTGGACATATAAAAACCCATGAAACCTTGCAACCATGGAACAATCAGAAACAAGTTTAACAACAACAAGAGTTCTGCACTCGAGGCAGAAAACCCCCATGCATTGGTACAAGCTGGGCACCAACTGGTGAGAGACCAGCTTTGCAGAAAAGGACTGGACAGCAGGTTGAACCTGAGTCAGCAACGTGACCTTTCAGCAATGAAGGCAAACAGCATCCTGGGCAGTATAAACAATACCATTGTATCGGTGGGTTGAGGGAAGATAGTATCCTCTACTCTCCTCCACTCTTGGAGATTTTTCATAATTTGCCTAGAAATTTTCAAAAGGGCCATGAGCAACCTGATTTAACTGCAAAAGTAACCCTCCTTTGAGCAAGAGGTTGGATTAGAGACCTCCAAAGACCCTTTCCAGACAATATTCTATGATTTTGACACAATAAAGAAGATAATGTGATATACATTAGTCAGCTGAGGAATCTCAACTCTCAAAATTAGTTTAGTTACTTAATGGGGAAGTACAGAGTAAATTCTATGGAATTTATGCAATTTATATTTTAAAATGCTGTGTATATAAGAAAGACTTCGGATTTTAAATATTTTTAACTTTCTATGTGTTCATAAAATGAATGAATGATCAATCCTTGAATATACAATCAGTGCAATTATTGACAGATTAAGCTCCCCAAGCCCCTAATCTTTACTGTGAATATTTAATTTATTGTGATAATTTAATTTGGAAGTACAGAGTGGAGCCTGAGAGTTGTGATCTGAAAGCTATGACTATGGAGAGTCTCAAAGAAAGATTTAAGTAAACACTGATTCACAATCCAAAGAGCTACCACAATATAACTAAAAGGCATTTGTAAGCAGTATTGCTCAGTGTACTGAGTAAGACTTGTTGAAAAGAATTTCAAGATTTATTGTGAAATACTTTGGAGAAAAGCTCTTTTTGAGTGATAAAGAAAATCTTACAAAATATCAAGTTTCAAAAAAAATATACAATACATTTAAAGTGAAATGTGGCTTTTAAGAGCTCCAGAATGGTTTTGATTGCAGTTAAACAGTAATATTTTCTTTGTGTAGACCCCAGTAACAGATGTTGCTTTCTTTTTTGGCAGTCTGTAAGTAATTTCTTTTGTTCAGTGAGCTCTAAGGCTTGTGTATTGTATTTGCAGTTTAATTTGTCAGAAGAAGTGGTCAGATCATGTTATTTAAGTCCTGCATCTTCTGGTCATTAGTTATTTGTATTACCTGGGATCCTTTGTGTAAATGTTCTTAGTACTGCTATGAATAAATGGTATCAGAAATAGACTCTACTCATCTATAATAGCTTTTATTATTATAATTTTCAACACTATGTTTGGTCAGCTGAAGAGTGTTTAGAAAGCCAGCTTTGTTCAAGTCAATTGTGTGGATAGAGGGAATGTGCAGTCAAATGGGACCCAGTGCTTAGAACTGCCTCTACTGATGCCAATAGAGCAAAATGGCTTCAAAGCAAACCCCTGGATGGAGGAGACTTGTGTTACTTGCATTTTGTGTTCCTGAAGTAGCTAGCACACATGTATTGCCATTTTTTTGCCTTCCCTCCCTGAGGGCTATTGAATGTAAACACTGTGAAAAGAAGGTTGGAGGTGGCTTTTTGCCTTGGCCTTGTAGCTGGAACTGGAGAAAAGGAAACAAAGAGAAAGAGTTTAAAGCCTTATCTGTCTGCTGCTTTAAGTTCTGCCAAGAGATGCTGTGCCAAGATTCTACTATTTTAAGAAGATTGCCTAATATCATTAGCCATATGTTTTGTCATATGTAGATTTATTATTTTTTAAAAATAATCAGACAAAAATACACCTCAGTCAGAAATACATACCTCGAGGCAAGGATTCTGAAATAACTACACGTTACTATAAAGCCCAAGTTTATTTTCTAATGAAAAAATTAGATTTGGATTTTTTTTACGTTCTTGTGTTTTCTTGACACTTCATCTTAGTTGTGCAGAATGATATAACATAGAATTTACCAATGTCTAGTTTACAGGCTTTGCTATTCAAAAGGAAATGTGAAAACACTTAGGTTCTGAAAGGGAGGAAAAAAGTCAGAAAATAGGCTTGCAGACGGGAGTTTGATACTATGTATATGTGGTGGTATAATATTTTAGTTTATCAGTTCACAAGTCAGAATAGTTTGAAGTCAGAATGGTTTGAAGTCATTTAGAGTTGTGTCTTCCAACAAAAGAAACATGTAGAGAATTTGGTGGTTTGCTGAAGGCGCCTGATTCCGTTGCCGGCAAAGGGCAACTTGTCTCTACTTCACTCAAAGCATGATTGCATGCCTAATAAATTTACTGTGTAATACAGCATGATTGGCAGTTCCTGCTTAGCAAGCCAAGGAATAAAATAGCAGAAGTGTTGACATTCACTGGCAAAGGTCCCATTGACTTCATAAGAGTTGGGTTTTAGTCTTAAATTAAAAATGTTGAGAAATGTGCCTCAGAAACTTTGAGTTAACCTGTTGGTTCAGATCAGGGTAGAGTGGACAACCACTCCTGCAGGCATTAATAGGTCAGACCTATCTTTTCATGGTTGTGGGATTTACTGAAATAAGTGGATCAGATAGGGGGTGTGGTACCAAAACCTATCGGGGTGGAATCTGTGCAATCCTTCAAAAATCAGTCCATTACCAGGGCGTAACTGAGTATGTTTTGGCTGTGCAATTAGCAGGCTCCCCTCTCTGCAGCTCCGTTTACCTTTGTGGACAAATACTGCTAAGCTAGTAGGCCAGCTAAGAGAAAGGTATGTTGTTAATAGTTAGAACACAGACTGAATGCACTATGCCAAGATGGAGCAAGACAGGAATGTCCAAAGAGAAATAAATACATGCAGAAAATAAGAATGCAAAAATATATGATTGTCATGAGTTCCTTAAAAATATGTTTATCTAAAAAGAATAAGTAATTGTGCCATAAGTAATAATAAAAGAGGGAGGAGGGACGCATTAAAAGAGGGAAGGAAGGGTGGAGTCAGTTTTAGATTTGTGAGCATCGGTAATATAAACGTATGTCTGTTTCACTAAACATAATTGCGTAGCTCTGTAATAATTAGCGAGACAAAACCACGTCTCCAATCATCTGTCTACTCTCTTCAACAAAGCCAGAATTCACTCGATCCCTTTTCAAATGTCCGATGTTTGTTCATGATAAGTGATTGCTCAAACAGTGAGTTTATCATAATTTCTCATGAGCTTTGGGCAGGTTTTTTGCCTTGCCTGGTGCCATGTGGTGCTGGGGCAGGTCCAGAGAAGGGCAACGAAGCTGGTGAAGGGTCTGGAGCACAGGTCTTACGAGGAGCAGCTGAGGGAGCTGGGGTTGTTTAGTCTAGAGAAGAGGAGGCTGAGAAGAGACCTTATCACTCTCTACAACTACCTGAAAGGAGGGTGTAGTGAGGTGGGTGCTGGCCTCTTCTTTAAAGTAACAAGTGGTGGAAAAAAAGTAACAAGAGGAAACGGCCTCAAGTTGCACCAGGGGAGGTTTAGGCTAGATACTAGAAAAAATGTCTTCACTGAAAGAGTGATCAGGCATTGGAACAGGCTGCCCAGGGAAGTGGTGGAGTCACCATCCCTGGAGGTGTTCAAGAAACGTGTAGATGTGGTGCTTAGGGACATGGTTTAGTGAGTTAGGTGGTGTGGGTTGATGGTTGGACTTGGTGATCCTTGAGGTCTTTTCCAACCTTAATGATTCTATGATTCTATAATTCTATGTGCTTGTCTCCCAGCCAGAGACAGACAGGGTGTTCATGTCCGGCCCTGTCTGCAGAGGTGCTGACTCGGGGCATGCATCTACTGCACCTCACTGCAAGGTGGAGTGGGGAGAGATGGCAGCAGAATTCAGCCCAGACTTTATGACTGTCTGGTTTAAAAAGAGGAGTCTAAAGCATCATACCTAGCAAGTAAATTGTTGAACATGATGATAACTCCATGGTAGTAATTGTGGTGCTGTAACTATAACACTAGAATAATAATTAAGATTTTAAAAGACTTCCTTTTCTTACAAACCTTGTTGTAGTAATAAATTATTAAAGGAACTTTTTCTTTTGGTCCCTTAAAACAATGGACTGGAATTTTTTGAGCTTATTTCTCATACAGGAGTGTATCAGGGTATGCTGAAATATTCAGAGTATTTAGGATATACTAAAAGGAAAAAATTGAAAAGTTAAGGAGTCTAAAGATTAATCTTTGCTTAAGTTTACTCTGAAGATCACGGACTAAATTTTATGCTTGATATGCTGGGAGCCCTGTGTTTTAAATGTATTTTCATTTCTATAGTCTGTATTAGCATGAAAAAGCTAAATCACATCGCATGTGGTTAATGCATGTCTTAAAAGTTCACATATTAATGTTATTTGGTAGGAAATAAGATGAAGGAACTCTAAAACAATTAAAACTTTTGCTCTCGTACAACACAGCTCTCTTGTAGAAACACATCTTCGCTAGACCTGCTCAGAGAAGCAACATAAAATAATTGTATTTATTGACTTTATAAAAACTGTACAGTATCTGCTGTGTCTATCATAAAGCAGAATTCTACATTGTTTCTTGTTAATTAGTTTTTCTTTTGATCTGTGATCTGGGAAAATCAATGTTACCTGATGAAACCACTTATGATTTTTGTCAGGTATTTTGTAACTCAAAGATTCTCCACATTTAACATAATGGAATCTCAAAGACCCCGAGCAGAAGGAAAGCTTCTTGAAATGTACTTGAGCAGAAGAAAACAGAAAGTCTTTTCAAAGTATCTTCCTCACAGTAGCTCACCTAATCCTGTAGGCAAATTTGAGGATTCTGTCTGCATATGCATGCTTTAATTTGCATGAAAACCTGGCAGTTGTATTAACACTTGTTGAGGTTTTTAGGTATTTTCAATCTTTATATGAACATGCAAAATGGTGTGTGTTTATGTGTGTGTGTGTGTGTATGAGCTCTGCTTAGGTATTTTGGTGAACTATTACTTCTGAACTACAAAATCCACTTCTGTGTGCTTTACAACTGCTATGTGAGAACCACACTCTTAAGGCTGCCAGCCCCAGCCCCCATCTGTTTATTGTGATATGACAAAGCTTGCAAGTATTTTTCTACGCAGAATACTTGTGATATGTTCAGTTTATTGCAATAAGCAATGTATTTCAAAAATGTCTAGAAAAGGTACTAGTGGGAATCTTACAATCTTTTAGCCAGCACAGGATATGAATCCTTCCACAGCTGAATGTGCATTACTCCTGTAAGGAAAACCCAATGTTTCTTCCAATCAATTATTTGGATGTGGTGAGTCACAAGGCTTTGTTGCTCTGTTTGAGCAAAATTCACAGTTTACATACACATGAAAGTAGATTCTGAAGAGGAAACTGCCTGTTAACTAAAACCTTTAATACATTTCTTTAAGAAAGCCCAAGTGATCAGTTAGTTATCTTCCAACTATGCACTTCAAATTCTTTCTAATTTAATGTATTACCTCTTTTACATCTTAACAGGAGACTTGTTAGAAAAGACAGAAGCTGTCTTTTGTATTTCCAAACTACTGTCTTTTCTTTAAGCCAAAATATACATATATTGACATGCTAAGTGCCTCCTTCTTCAGGTAGGAAAGTAAAAACATGTTCAGACATGTCCTGGAAGTTGGGAAAATTGCCAGAAAATGTTTAGCTCAAATAAAGCATTAACTGTTTCATTTTTACTACTTTCAGCAGCAATCAGGTCTCTAATTAAACTCCATTAGCCTAAAATAAAGCAGAGCTTTGAAGATGCAAATCAATAACCAGAGTAAATGCCACATTGACTGTATTAAGAAAGTTTTGAAGCTTTGCCCACAGTACACATTCTTCCAAATTTAAGCCCTTCTACTTAACTTGGCTTAACTAAATCATCCAAATTAACATTTAGAGCAGAGAGGTAATAGGTCTTTCTGGAATACAGTTCACCTAAGAAATCTGTTGAATGTGAAACTTGCAAGGTTTGCCCATTATGTGACAATTCTTCACTCATAAACTGTTTTTTCTTTTTAAAAAAGGTTTTGCTGCAGATCTAAGCGTACCAGCACTGCAACAACAGTGAATTAGTCTTCTACAAAGGCATGCTCATAAAAAAGATTTAAAAAATTCAAACCAACACCATGAAGGATTTAAACCTTTGTATAATAGACAGGCTCTCTGGCAGATTCCAATTCACTGGTTTCCTTTGTACACAAGAACAATAAAGTCTCAAATAAAGGCTTCGAGAGAGTACATAAACAAGTCTTTTAAAACAAGCAAACATGTCCTTTTAAGTAAGTCCTTCTCATTAAATAGACACAGTCAGATACTAAGGCTACTTGTGCATGTAAGAATGCCTGGGAAACAACCCCTGCTGTAGGCAACATGTTCAAAAGTTAGATTTAAACCACAGAAATAGCAACTCCTTAGGACACATTTCATTCTGTTAAAATGTCTGGAATCAGATTACTTAGTCCTCACAATCATCAAGCTTCACAGAGTAAGACTAGGTAACTGAGACTGTATTTTAAACCTTCTCATGTTCTGCCAAGAGCCTTCAAAAGTGTTCCTTTCTTAAGTGTTCTTAAGTATCTGTAAAAATGCTATTTAAGAACATCCAGAATTAATGCAGCCTCAAAACTACTAATAATGCTGTTCCAGATGTTTGTGGTGAATTGTTCAGCAAACAAAGCCATACTTACACAAACAAGCTTGCTTTAAGATACTTGTCTGGATCTGTCCTAAACCCATAAAAATCAGGAAATTCTGTACTCTCTGTCTCTTTAAAGCAGTGGTCCCCAACAAAAACGTTAAGCTTCCAAATTTCTCATGCATTCATGTCATCAAACTTTTTTAATTGGAAACAATATAAACTTTACAGTTTACTTTGTTTCAGTAGACCACTTCCCATGACCTCACGGCCTGTAGTTTGGAAACTAGTCCTCTAAGATGTGTGTATATGATAATGGAAAGCATGACTAGAAGACATCTGTTGGCTGTCACTTTAATTTTGTACAGTGGATGATAGTAGCATTGAGACATAGACTTTTGGCATGTGAGCAACCTGGACTTACACCCAAGGTCCTGATCTACCTATATATCCGTAAGTACAGATTAGTTCAATGTCCTGTGGGCACTGAAAAACAGAAGGAGGAAAAAAAGTTTTTCTCTCATGTTTGCTCTTATCTACCTGAAGAAATCCAAAGCTCTCTCCTAAGTATTGACACAGTCAGGGCATTTCAGCTTCTATGCATTGCCTTCTTTTTTTCTGGCATCTGTCAGTATATGGCTTGACTCTTCAGCAGGCCTGAACTAGTGAGGAGCTAGTGTCCTTCTGACTGGAGAGCAAAATAGCATCTAAGTGAGGGGAACAGTGTAAAAACTCCCCAGGCTAAAATGTAGATTTTTTTTTTTTTATATGTATATGTTTGTGTTTTCAGACTTGAGTGACTCAAAGTTGCATCACAAAAAAGTATGTGTATTCCCATCTCCTGTCAAAAATCCTTGTCCTTAAATGCATTGAATAAAAGTCGCTAAATAGTCCTTAAGTATAAGTCCTTAAATACCTTGTATTTAAATGTGCACTGCTACTCAGGAATGTAAGAATAGCTACTCAGATGTGTATTTCTGTCCTTACAAAGCCAAAGCTATTGTTTGTCTTCCTCCTTTCGATACTAACAAAAGATGAAGAGAAGCAAAAAAATCTCCATCATTTAGGGGTCTCCCTAGATGACACACTGTCCTCCCTTTAAATGAGCCAGTCCATCCTTAAAGACTAAACTTTTTAATGAATAATATAAGGTACAGCCCTATTGTCAGAGGCTCACCAGTGCCGGTCGGTTACAAGCCTAGGTCTGTAGGGGCTGGAAAGGGTCAGGAGGAACTGGCCCATGGTCCCTGCAGAACTGGAAGATGTGGGGAACTCCCAAGTCCTTATGCCAAGTTTCTGTTACAGTGTGGAGGCTTTTCAGTGCAGAGTGGGAAAACTTGAAATAAAAAGACAGCTTAGCTGTCACCACTGGGGGCCACTGCTACTTAGCAAGAGAGAAAGAAGCAAAGGGAAGTTGCTGCAAGGCCTGGAGGCTGCACTCACTGGAGATAGCTCCTGGAAAGAAGCAAGAAAGTGCATTTGTGTGGAGTCACTGTTCAGAGATGGGAATAGCCAGCAAAGATATGCACAGGGAATTGAAATCTTCTGACAAGGAACATATGAATGAGGTGCTAAGACTTTTGCTGAATGTCACCATGAGGGATGGCAGGAGTGGCCCCAACCAGTCTTTGCAGCGGTACTCCTAGTCCTGTGCTGGTCCATATATCTTGTGTGAACTGGTTTGCACACCAGTAATAATTGGGACCCTTTGCTAATCAAACCTGGTCAAAAGTGGGTCATCATCACTGTTGTCTTCATTGACCAGGTATGACTTTTCTTGCTAAGATGGAGAACAGGCAATATGCAATAGGCAAAAAAATGAAGTCAGGTAGTAGAGACTTTTTGGATAATTAGAGTGCAAGACAAACTGGAAAACGGCAAGATGGACAGAGGAATTAGGTACAAAAGAAAAGTGCATGTTTTATCCTTATAGTCTAAGACGTATTTTTTAGTCTATACTACTTTTCTGTAAAAGCACATACTGCTGCAATAATACAGAATTGTGAATTTTGGACTAGATGCAATAGTTGGGCTTGTCCAAAGGTTTCCCCTAAGGATTAAGAAATGTCAGGTGGAAACCTTTCTCACTCCAGACATTATCCACATTTATAATGTTATTTTACAGCCAAATTGACCCTTCTGAAAATCTTTTGTACAAAATATATTCAGCCTTAAATAGAAACCAAGGCCTGATTTTTCCTGTCTCTTACACCTAAGATGATGGCATAACTCACTGACTTTAAATGGGCTAGTGTTCATATACTTTACAAGTAACAAGGCACTTGCACCTCACAACCATTTGTCACACTGATGCAATATAAATGTTTTGGAGAGGAGAAGTTACACGTCACGTACACCAATATTTGCCCCTTAGCGCTGATAGTTTCTAGACAGCAGCAGATATTTTATTTTCAGTCTGAGCTGCCACGCCATGCCATGCCATGCAGGAATGACATCTAAGGGCTAGCCTGACTGAATCCCTTTGAAAAACAAACATACATAGAGGTGAGAAAAGGAGAACAGGGCAAAGACAGATTTCTCCCTCCAGAACTAGTGAGCAAGCTGTCATAATTGTTGCTAAGAATTGTTGAATGTTGACCTCCCACCAAACACTTTAAATACGTCTCTGGCACTAAACAAGCATTGTGCCTTATTGGGCTGTGTCAACCCAAACCTCTGTTTGCACACCAGGCTGGAGAAGACCATCAAAGGCAAATGATAAGAAAAGCAGGTGTGAGTCACTGAGAAGTGTTCCTGGCCCCATCCCCCTGGGAGACCTCTGGCACTGGTACTGCTATTGTACAGTGTTAATTAGATCATTCTAATTAATTCATTCAAAGTGTAAATTAGGAAGGAATGAAGATAAATTACACTAATACATTTAACCCCATGCTGTTTATTTAGCAGTTGAACAAAATAATGTGGTTAAAAAGAGTCTAACAAGGCAAAAGCCCAAGACACAGCTGTTTAATAGCATTAAAAATGAGATCTCAGCCTGTGCTGCGGGCACATATTGCTTGTTTGCATTTAAAAGAGCTGCCAAGATAGCTGTACTGGCAAACCCTGCTAGTGTAGACGCAGCTGACACTAACAAAACAAAAAATGTATTTCCACCTCCTGAATGAAATAACCTGCACTGGTATATGCCTTATTTTGCTGGTACAGCTCTGCCAGCATTAGAACTCTTGCTGGTGTTGCCAGGGTAGTTTCAAAGATGTTTTAGCTACGCAGGTATGCCTGCAAAAATTTAAGTGTCAATAAAGCCATATTATAAAGTTTGCTGTACATTCAAGTATCCAAGAACTTGTCTCAACACAGAAGTCAAACCAATTTAAATAAAGTGCGAGGTGAAACTCCGTTAGTTAAAAAAGAACAGTGCTTCTCTGCATAGCATGCTGGATTTGGGTTGAGTTTTGCTACTCCCATTTTTTCAGAGTCCAGTGTGGCACTTAAAATTACAGAGATTAAAACTGAAAATATTTGGGGTTTTGTATTTTTTTGAAGGTCACACTTCCATTCCACATAGTCATTCTTTCAGATTTCCTATTGAAAAAACACAAACAAAAACAATACTAAGAGATTATCAATTTCACAAGACTCTAGAAGCTGTGGCTTTCAGAAAGGGACAATTATCTTGTGATTTTTGATAAAATCATTATATTTAGCAACACTTCAAAGATCCTGTCTACCCTGGCATATGAATACTAGGATGAACATGTTTAAACTAGTTCAGTGGGCATGTTAAACTATGTCCTGGGATAGGCTAGGCCAGCTTTGTTTTCAGCAGTGTCAAAACACAGATTGGCCCATCTACAAAACTGGCTTAACCGGAACTGTGTTTAAATGGGACCTGACTTAGTTCTTAGACCAACATAAACCAGGCCATAGATTTGCTTTGGGCCAGGTTAATTTCTTTAGTATTTTTCCCATGCTACCCATGCAAGCATTCTTATTCTAAACGTGTTATAAGCTGTATTCAGACAGAGCTGCCTAGTTTTAATTTCTGTGCAGAAAGGAGCAGAGGCATTTTTGATGCTCTTTGTCACCTGAGCATAAACAGGAGCTCCTGTGAGCACGTTCAAGAGAACTGCTGTTGTGGTTTGTAAGCGTTACAGCTGTGGAATTACAGGTGGAGGACTATGGAGTTACTTTTTCTTCTCCTTCTCTCTGCTCCCACCAGTAGCACTGCTTTACACAGTGCATATGTGTTGAGTTACAGGCACACAGAAGGGGCTGTCTGGCTATGTATGTAGTCATTTCCCCAACAGATGATGTATAGCTTCATTGAATCATTCCGCCCTGATTAACTTCAACAGGTTCCTCATTTTATGGAGGACAGGGAAGATCAGTACTTCATCTGGTCACCGTCTTGCAGGATTATTGCATCATTCCGTTCATGCAGAATATTGCCCAAATCTGTGTCCTATGGGCAGCCGTGTGAATCCTGTATGTTGTTCTCTCTACAGACCTAATTTTTCATTACCTGTTCCTCATAGCCATGCTCAAAATCAGTTTTACAGTTCAGATGTTGCTGAGCGATAGATTAGGTAACGTGATTCTACCATTTCTGTTTTTCACTCATTGTGATAATTCCGCCTGTTTGAAGTTTGTCCTGACACTCTATGAAGTAATGTGTCCCTGTGTTTTCAGTTGCAAATGATGATATGACTTGCTGACACCAGATTATGGAAGATTCACCATAATGGAATTAACTCTTAAGTGGATGGGACTTGGTTGGAATCTCTGCAGGTTTTGTTGGGAGAAAACAGGATCAAGGCATTTCATGGGAAATGTTATGATGAGAGGAAAAACCCATACTTGTAACATGCACAATCCAATGTGCAACAAAGGTCGAACAGTCACAGTCTAATCTGAAATCCTGTAGAGAGACATGACTCAAGTGAGCACTGGTGTCTGTGAATATTCCTTGCATAAGGTCGTTTACAATTTCCAACAGCTTCTGACACCTAAACAGCTTTGAAACATACTTTATCACATACAGATGTGCAGCATTCTTAAGCCTTGCAATCTGCACTACTTCATGTTGTAATCAAAGAATATTGTAAAAAGAAATAATCTATTAAACAAATTACTCTTTCATCTGCTCCCTATCCAGCCATGCTCTCCAGGCTTGTGTATGCCCCCAGGCTCTCTGGAATTTCAGCTGTGTCCTGCTGTACAGTGAGTGTGTGCTTATCTGCAGACTCTGGAGTCCAGCAACAAGAATACAAGTAACCCTCTGCATGTTGGTGAATTGCTTGCAGGAGAAATTTGTGTGACATGTAATTATGAGCAATGAACAAATTCTCCAAACTATTACATGCAGCTAAGAGTTTCCTGCTGGTGGGGGTAAAATAATTGTGCTTATCTTCCTTGGAGCCTCTGTAGACTAATACCATTGCTTTAAACGGTATTTGCAAATGGTAAATTATCAATATGTACAGTGTTTAGTATGGTATCCTGTATTTTTCTTGCAGAGGGCTGCACAATACCATTATGTAAACACTACTGTTATGTCTCAAAGATGTTTACTTTTGAAATCGGCCTTTTGCACAAGTGCGTTTTTCTCATACTTTGTTAATTGGTAAATAATTAAAACCAGGCTTAGCTTTGTGCTGCTGTCGCCCTCCAGTGCGCAGCTATGAAGCAGTAGCTCTGCGAGGGCCTCACGAGAGCGCAATGACAGCGCGGTACGCGGCAGCCCCGCGGCCCCGGGGACGGGCAACGCC